>NC_084614.1:64237389-64524889 GCF_033978795.1 Nerophis ophidion
CTTTTGTGGCACTTTTGAAGCTAAAATGTATTCTTTTTTTTAAACCTTCAGTGGTGTAACGGAGGCGGGATGTCGACTATTTGTACTTTGGTGTGAAGTTGGACATCAAACATCTACCGCCCTGTTGCGCTGAAAGCAGTGACACAATCCAATTATGTTGAACCAACTATTTTCCTCTCAAAAAAAGCACCTGTGTGAAAGGGTATTCTACAATGCCAAAAGCTCGGTGTGAATTTGAAAACGAAAGACTTCTCCCGTTAGGTTGTGCTGAAAGCAGTTGTCACCATATAATAATGCCATTGTTTCCGCTTAAAGTAATGCCTGTGTGAAAGGGTATATTTCCTTGATGGAAATTTGAACCCGAAAGACTTCTACCCTCATGTTGTGTTGAAAGCAGTTGTACAATCCGACGTAACACTTTGCATTTTCCCACCTTTTACGATGTTTTGCTGTTCTGTGTGAACGACGCCGACACAAAATGGAGGGACAAGGCCAACCTGGCAATTTCCCTCTTTCTAATGGATGTTACTGTGGGACCGCAGTTTAATATTAACGCTACCACAGCGAGCTAAAATCCGGATGGACTGATCAGCTTTTATTTACAGGATCAAAGAGGCTATTGTGTCCAGTAAAGTACTGGCATTGTCAAAATGAGTTTGGAAAAATGAAGCTTGTGGTTACAGAAACTTTACAAGTGGCGATAAAAGAATGGAATGTAGGTCTGATTCTTGAAAGAACATTCTTGGTGTCTACAGCAAACGCAGCAGATTTCCACATGGAAATGCGCTAAAGTGACGAGATGTTATGTGTTCAATACACTTTTTTTTTTTTTTTAAAGAAAAGAAGCGCAGCACCTTTTTAAGAGTACCGACAAATGTCTCCGTCACATCATCCTCTGACCTCACTGTTATCACATGACACCAAATTGTAGATCAAAAAATGATTGCATCTTCTGGGATTGCACATCATTGTCAACAACATACTTAATGACGCTAAGGCATTTTGTGTCATATATATGAATATATTTACAGTATAATAATTTTTTATTTCTTTCAGAATTTGTGTGATTAGATTGCAGATGTGCAGCACAAACCCGGTTTTCATGTTTATTTTTTCCTCATAACATTGAAAGAATGGCAGTGTCAGGTACCATTCCATTTTAACACACTGTATATTTATAATAAAGGTATTCTGATAATAAGTGGTCTTGAGCATTTATTTTTGTTTTAACATTGGTTAGTTGCACCATCAACATTTTTTAATATTTGATTTGCGAATTATAAAAGCACACAATCTTAAGACAAGCATAGTATGCTTTATTGTTGGTACTCTTTTAATAGCCCACAATTACATTATCTAAATTGCAGTTATTGTGGCCCTCAGATGGCCGTATTTAACAATGTATAATATATGAATGTGTGTGTGTGCGCGCGTGCGTATATATACATATGTGTGTGTATATATATATATATTTTTTTTTAATTTATTTGTATAGGTATATATACAGTGGAGGAAAAAAGTATTTAGTCAGCCACCGATTGTGCAAGTTCTCCCACTTAAAATGATGACAGAGGTCTGTAATTTTCATCATAGGTACACTTCAACTGTGAGAGACGGAATGTGAAAAAAAAATCCAGGAACTCACATTGTAGGAATTTTAAAGAATTTATTTGTAAATTATGGTGGAAAATAAGTATTTGGTCAACCATTCAAAGCTCTCACTGATGGAAGGAGGTTTTGGCTCAAAATCTCACGATACATGGCCCCATTCATTCTTTCCTTAACACGGATCAATCGTCCTGTCCCCTTAGCAGAAAAACAGCCCCAAAGCATGATGTTTCCACCCCCATGCTTCACAGTAGCTATGGTGTTCTTGAGATGCAACACAGTATTCTTCCTCCAAACACGACGAGTTGAATTTATACCAAAAAGTTATATTTTGTTTTCATCTGACCACATGACATTCTCCCAATCATCTGCTGTATCATCCATGTATCCATTTTGGTATAAACTCAACTCGTGTTTGGCGTCACGTCTTGCTGCCCGCCTGAGTATGGTCTCTCACTGGCTTGGAGGCTGGCTGTCCCCTGGTTCTCCCGTGCCTTGTCTACTGGGACAATCTGTCTACGGCCTGCTGCTCACCTGTCAGGCAGCACGGTGGACCTGTTTCTGGGGGTCTGGTTGCTGACCGGCCTGACTGCGTGGGGCTGGTGGTCCCTGGGCACCACGCCTGCTGCTTTGGGTTGGACTCTCTGGGGGGCTGGGCCGTATTTCGGTTCCCGCACACACTGGGAAACAAATATATTGTTCATCCAAACACACACACAATTAATAAATATATACATACGTATATACATTCATACATACACACAAGTACTTCTGCACATACATAGGTACATACGCTCCTACATACATACACACAAGTTACATACAATTACATGCACAGTCACTATACTAACATGTACACGTACTGTACACACACAAGCACATTAGGATACATACACTCATGCATATAATCACGTTTCATCATTGTCCCACCTAAGGGAAACACAGCACACTGATAAAGCTTAACATATTTTTACTATAACAATCTACAAGGTTAAAATAGTTTGCTTCTCTTTTATCCCATTCATGTATCTGCTTTCTTTTGTTATTCAAGTTTTCATCACAAATATGCATTGTTGCATTTGAAACATGTATTGTTGTTATTAGAGGTAATTATTATCACTATTCCTTATCAATAGTGCTATTTATATTGGTATATATACACATGTATATATTTTAGGGCTGTGAATCTTTGGGCATCACACGATTCAGTTCAATTCTTAGGAATAACAAGTCAATTGAGAATCAATTCTCAGTTCAAAATGATTCTCGATTCACTGTAAAATATATTAATGTATTTTGTGTATATATATATATACACACATATACAGTGGTGCAAAAAAGTATTTAGTGAGCCACCGATTGTGGAAGTTCTCCCACTTAAAATGATGACAGAGGTCTGTAATTTTCATCATAGGTACATTGTAAAGGACAATGTTTTATCAACTGATTACAATAATGTAAATTTGTGTTAACTATTAAATGAACCAAAAATATGACTTATTTTATCTTTGTGAAAACATTGGACGCAGTGTGTTGTCAAGCTTATGAGATGCGATGCAAGTGTAAGCCAATGTGACACTATTGTTATTTTTTTTATTTTTATAAATGTCTAATGATAATGTCAATGAGGGATTTTTAATCACTGCTATGCTGAAATTATAACTAATATTGATACTGTTGTTGATAATATTCATTTTTGTTTCACTACTTTTAATTTGTTCTGTCGTGTTTGTGTCTTCTCAATTGTTCTGTTTATTGCAGTTCTGAGTGTTGCTGGGTCAGGTTTGGTTTTGGAATTGGATTGCATTGTTATTATGGTATTGCTGTGTAGTGGTTTGTTGGATTGATTAAAAAAAATTTAAAAATTAAAAATAGATTTTTTTTTAAAAATGAGAATTGATTCTGAATCGCGCTCCGGATTCGATTCGTATTCGAATCGATTTTTTCCCACACCCCTAATGTGTGTATATATATATATATATATATATATATATATTGTTGTGCTTGTAGCGTGAAAGCAAGACAACTTCGTGTATCGTTGACACACAAAAACGTGTGCGTCCTTTATTCTTTTAGAACCAGAACAGACTGACTTAAAACACTCAAAAATGGCGGGAACAACAAACCCCCACCTTTGGGAGAAACTCCTGCCGGCCACTTAAAGGGGCCGCGCCGAATTACCTGCAACCTTGTCATGTGCCTAATTGAACAGTACAGTGAAACAGAACAACATTGTCATGTGCATACTCGAACAGTACAGTGAATAATAACAATAAGGTCAAGCACTAGGTGTGGCGAATTATGTCCGTAAATCAACCGCTACACACGTCCCCCCAGAATTCGCCATCACTAAGGAAAATAAACGGTCAATAGACAGGGGCACGAACAGGTCTACCCGACCGGGTGCGCCGGACTGGTACTAACGCCGGGGAGTCAGCAGGGGGAAACGGAATGGAATCTGCACAGTCCAAGGTACCGAGGGATTGCTCAGAAGGATGCAAAAAGTCATTATGAGGCCTAGGCAACGCGGGCGGACGACCCCGGCGTGGGGGTACAGCTGTGGTAACCGGCTGACTAAGATCTAAGTGGGCCGCTTTCAGCCGGTCCACCGTGATCTTTTCAGACCGACCCCCGATATCCAAGAGAAAATGTTTGTCCCCGCTCTCTAGGACGCGAAATGGCCCATTGTAAGGGGGCTGAAAGGGGCCGCGGTGGGCGTCGTGGCGGACAAAAACAAAAGCTGCACCCCTTAAAGAAGTGGGAACATGAGACGGCGTAAGTCCGTGCTGAGAAGTGGGGATGGGGGCAAAACCCTTGGCAGCATCGAGGAGAGCAGCTCGTTGCTCACCAGCGGACCAAGATGCCGTCGTGTTAGGAATGAAATCTCCCGGCACACGCAGGGGCTGCCCATACACCAACTCTGCCGAGGAAGATTGCAGGTCTTCCTTGGGGGCAGTCCGAAGGCCCAGCATTACCCAAGGGAGTTTGTCTACCCAGGCGCTGTCCTTCAGGGACGCCCTAAGCGCTGCCTTCATGGATCTGTGAAATCGCTCACACATACCATTGGCCTGTGGGTGATATGCCGTTGTGTGGTGGAGTTTCACTCCCAAGCTCTCGGCCACAGCGGCCCAAAGCTCAGAAGTGAACTGCGAGCCCCGGTCGGATGATATGTCCGACGGGGTACCGAAACGGGCAACCCACGTACCAATGAACGCGCGTGCCACCTCTGCGGAGGTGGCGGACGTCAGAGGTACTGCTTCCGGCCAGCGGGTGGTCCTGTCAACCATCGTGAGAAGGTATGTGTAGCTGCGTGAGGATGGAAGAGGGCCGACCAAGTCCACATTGACATGGTCAAAACGGCGCTCCGGAACCGTAAACGGTGCCAGTGGAGCCCGCGTGTGGCAGTGCACCTTTGAGCGCTGGCATGCTACACAGGTGGAAACCCAGTCCCTAACATCTTTCTTTAATCCCCGCCAGACAAATTTTGCAGCTACTAGCCGCTGGGAAGGTTTCCTGCCCGGGTGAGAAAGGCCGTGGATGGAGTCGAAAACACGCCGCCTCCAACAGGCGGGCACAAGGGGCCGTGGCCGACCGGTAGCGATGTCACAAAGGAGCATAACCCCTGTGTCCTCAAAAGGGACCTCAGACAACCGTAACCCTGTGGTTGCAGCCTTCAGAGCTTTGATGTCAGGGTCGTCGGCCTGGTCAACTGCCATTTGAGCAAAATCGAGCCCGACATGGACGGCGCCAGCGACAGCTCGGGAAAGGCAGTCAGCAACGACATTGCTCTTACCAGCAAGGTGTTGGATGTCTGTCGTGAACTCTGAGACGTAGGAGAGGTGCCTCTGTTGCCGAGCCGACCACGGTTCAGTTGTCTTGGCCATCGCGAAAGTGAGCGGTTTGTGGTCCACAAAAGCTGTGAAAGGCCGGCCCTCAAGCAACGAACGGAAATGGCGTATGGCCAGATAGAGGCCGAGGAGCTCACGGTCAAATGTGCTATATTTCCGCTCGCAGGGGCGCAACTGCCTGCTAAAGAAAGCCAAAGGTTGCCAAGTGCCGCCCACCCACTGCTCATGCACTGCACCTACGGCATAGTCTGACGCGTCTGTGGTGATTGCAATGGGAGCATCGGGTAATGGGTGTGCCAGCAGGGTAGCGTTAGCGAGAGCAGACTTGACCCCCACAAAAGCACTGTGCCGCGTGTCAGACCAGTCCACCATGTGCTTGGGAGTAGCTCCTTTAAGCGCATCATACAGCGGCCGCATGAGGTCAGCTGCCCTGGGAATAAAACGATGGTAAAAATTTACCATGCCCAGGAACTCCTGGAGAGCCTTAACCGTGAGTGGGCGGGGGAAGTTTGCGATGGCAGCCACCTTTGCTGGGAGGGGAACTGCCCCGCACTCCGTGACACGATGACCGAGGAAGTCGATCACAGACACCCCGAATTGGCACTTAGCCGGGTTAACAATGAGCCCGTGTTGGCTAAGACGCTGAAAAAGAGTCCTAAGGTGGGTCACATGTTCGGCTTGCGAGGTGCTTGCTACCAGGATATCGTCCAAGTAAACAAACAAAAACGGCAAATCACGTAAAACAGAGTCCATCAACCGCTGGAAAGTCTGTGCGGCGCTCTTAAGGCCAAATGGCATGCGTAAAAATTCAAACAGTCCAAATGGGGTAATTACCGCTGTCTTCGGAATATCAGAGGGGTGGACCGGCACCTGATGATAGCCCCGGACGAGATCTACCTTAGAAAATACAGTTTTACCAGCCAGGTTGGCGGAAAAGTCTTGTATGTGGGGGACAGGGTAACGGTCCGGGGTAGTCGCCTCGTTGAGTCTGCGGTAATCCCCGCACGGCCGCCAACCACCTCCGGGCTTCTCCACCATGTGGAGGGGCGACGCCCACGGGCTGTCTGAGCGGCGAATTATCCCGAGGCGTTCCATGGTCTCAAATTCAGCTCTAGCGATGGAGAGCTTAGCGGGGTCCAGGCGCCGGGCACGTGCGTGCACAGGAGGGCCCGTGGTGGAGATGTGGTGTTCCACACCATGTTTGGTGGTAGCTGACGAGAACGTGGGCTGCACCAGGGTGGGGAAATCGGCGAGGAGGCGCAGAAAAACGTCTGCGGTGGGTAGCATGCTGGAAAGTCTGATTGAGTCTGTCGCGCTGAGACTGCACTTGTAGGAGCAGAACGTAATTGCATCCACCAAACGCCTGTTTTTAACATCCACAAGGAGGCCGAAAGCACAGAGAAAATCTGCCCCGATGAGCGGCACTGTCACTTTAGCAGTCACAAAGTTCCAACTGAAACGCTGTCCACCAAAACACACTTCCACGTACCGTATTCCATAAGTGCGGATGGGGCTGCCGTTGGCCGCTTCCATGGGGGGGCCATGAGACTCAGACAGCATGTCCAAGTTTGATGCTGGCAGGACGCTCCTCTGCGCGCCCGTGTCACACAGGAACCGACGTCCAGAGAGGGAGTCTTGGATGAAGAGCAGCCTGCCAGTACTGCCGACACTCATGGCTACTGCTGAGCGCCGGCCCCGGCGTTTCCCGGCGGCGGTCTTCGAAAACTGCACGGGGTTCGGCAGCGCCTGGCTTTTGTCCCGAACTTCGCATGGAAAAAACATAATCCAGAATCCGGTTGCCGCCTGGGGGGCGCCGCGGCGAATCTGCCTCAGCCGGTAGAAATGCAGCCACATAGGTCGGTTGGGTGGCTACAAAAACTTTATCCGCTTCAGCAGCTAGTTCGCGGCAGTCCAAAATGGCGGTGTTAGCCAAAGCAGCCCGCACCTGAGAAGGCAGGAGTGTCAGGAAAAGCTGCACGAACAGAAATCCTGGGCTGTGCTCACCCAAGAGGTTTAGCATTTTGTCCATGAGTTCAGAGGGCTTGCAATCGCCAAGCCCCTGCAACGAAAAAAGGCGCCGAGCTCGCTCCGCGTCGGTAAGTCCAAATGTCTGTAACAGGTGAGCCTTCAACGTGAGGTACTTGTTCCTCTCCGGTGGGTGCGTAAGGACGCTAGCCACTCTGGACGCCGTCGCGCTCCCGAGGGAGGACACAACATAATGGAACTTAGTGTCGTCTTCGGTGATACCTCGCAGGGTGAACTGTGCCTCGGCCTGGGCAAACCATACAGTCGCGGAAGATTCCCAGAACTCGGGCAGCTTCAGAGAAACTGCATTCGCCGTCATGGTCGAAAAAAAATCCACTGAATTCGTTCAGTGAAACGTCGGGGTCACCAGTGTTGTGCTTGTAGCGTGAAAGCAAGACAACTTCGTGTATCGTTGACACACAAAAACGTGTGCGTCCTTTATTCTTTTAGAACCAGAACAGACTGACTTAAGACACTCAAAAATGGCGGGAACAACAAACCCCCACCTTTGGGAGAAACTCCTGCCGGCCACTTAAAGGGGCCGCGCCGAATTACCTGCAACCTTGTCATGTGCCTAATTGAACAGTACAGTGAAACAGAACAACATTGTCATGTGCATACTCGAACAGTACAGTGAATAATAACAATAAGGTCAAGCACTAGGTGTGGCGAATTATGTCCGTAAATCAACCGCTACAATATATATATATATATATATATATATATATATATATATATATATATATATATATATATATATATATATATATATATATATATATATATATATATATATATATATGTGTGTGTATATGTATAGTGAAGTTGGCACGTTGTGTAAATCGTAAATAAAAACAGAATACAATATATATATTTCAACCTATATTCAATTGGATGGACTGCAAAGACAAGATACTTAAAGTTTGAACTAGTAAACTATTGTTTTTTGCAAATAATAGCTCATTTGGAATTTAATGCCCGCAATATTTCAAAAAAGCTGGGACAAGTGGCAAAAAAGACTGAGAAAGTTGAAAAATGTTCATGAAATACTTGTTCAGGTCTTCCCACAGGTGAGCAGGCTAATTGGGAACAGGTGGGTGCCATGATTGGGTAGAAAAGCAGTTTCCATGAAATGTTCAGTCACTCACAAACAAGGATAGTACAAGGGTCACCACTTTGTGAACAAATGGGAAAGCTAACTGTCAAACAGTCTAAGAACATTTCTCAACAAGCTATTGCAAGGAATTTAGGGATTTTACCATCTACGGTCCGTAATATCATCAAAAGGTTCAGAGAATCTGGAGAAATCACTGCAACCAACATTGAAGGCCGTACCCTTTGATCCCTCAGGCGGTACTGCATTAAAAAGCAACATCAATGTGTAAAGGATATCACCTCATGGGCTCAGGAACACTTCAGAAAACCACTGTCAGTAACTACAGTTGGTCGCTACATCTGTAAGTGCAAGTTAAAACTCTACAATGCAAAGCCAAAGCTGTTTATTAACAACACCCAGAAACGCTGTTGGCTTCGCTAGGCCTGAGCTCATCTAAGATGGACTGATGCAAAGTGGAAAAGTGTTCTGTGGTGTGACGAGTTCACATTTCAAATTGTGTTTGGAAACTGTGGACGTCGTATCCCCCGGACCTAAGAGGAAAAGAACCATCCGGACTGTTCTAGGCGCAAAGTTCAAAAGCCAGCATCTGTGATGGTATGGGGGTGTATTAGTGGCTAAGGCATGGGTAACTTACACATCTGTGAAGGCACCATTAATGCTGAAAAGTACATACAGGTTTTGGAGCAACATATGTTGTCATCCGAGCAACGGGTTTTTCATGGACACCCCTGCTTATTTCAGCAAGACAATGCCAAGCCACATTCTGCACGTGTTACAACAGCGTGGTTTTGTAGTAAAAGAGTGCGGGTACTAGACTGGCCTGCCTGCAGTCCAGACCTGTATCCTGTTGAAAATTTGTGGCGCATTATGAAGCGTCAAATACCACAACGGAGACCCCGGACTGTTGAACAACTTAAGCTGTACATCAAGCAAGAATGGGAAATAATTCCACCTGAAAAGCTTAAAAAATTGGTCTCAGCTCCCAGACGTTTACCGAGTGTTGTTAAAACGAAAGGCCATGGAACATAGGGGTAAAAATTCCCATGTGCCAACTTTTTTGCAATGTGATGCTGCCTTTAAATTATAAGTTAATGATTATAAAGTTAATCACCCTCACCCCCTGGGAGGTGAGGGGAGCAGTTAGCAGCAGCGGTTGTCACGCCCGGTAATCATTATTGGTGATTTAACCCACAGTTTCAACCCTTGATGCTGAGTGCCAAGCAGGGAGGTAAAAGGTATGATTTGTATAGTCTTTGTTATGACTCAGCCAGGGTACTCTCAACCTACCGATCTCAGGGCGGACACTAACCACTAGGCCATATGTGTGTATGCATCTATCCATACATTTTTTACCGCTTGTCCCTTTTGGGGTTGCGGGGGGTCGCTGGAGCCTATCTCAGCTGCATTCAGGCAGAAGGCGGTCTACCCCCTGGACAAGTCGCCACCTCATCGCAGAGCCAACACAGATAGACAGACAACATTCACAGACTAGGGCCAATTTAGTGTTGCCAATCAACCTATCCCCAGGTGCATGTCTTTGGAAGTGGGACGAAGCCGGAGTATTAGGAGGTAACCCACGCAGTTACAGGGAGAACATGCAAACTCCATACAGAAAGATCCCGAGCCCAGGATTGAACCCAGGACTGCAGGACCTGCGTATTGTGAGGCACATGCACTAGCCCCTGTTCCACCGTGCTGTGTGTGTGTGTGTGTGTGTGTGTGTGTGTGTGTGTGTGTGTGTGTGTGTATAACTGGGCTTATTTAAAACAACTTAAATTACTCCAATAAACACAATTTAGGGACTTTTTTTAAACCATCTTCCAAGATTTTATTAATAACTAGAAATCCTTTAAACCAAGGGGCTCAGGCACACAGCCTGCAAGTTTTATATGAATGGCGCTTGACAGCATTGTGTTATTTGGGTCCAACATGGCTCTTTCACCGTTCTGGGTTGCCTACCCGTGCGTTAGTGGAAAAGCGGCAAGTGAGTTAAAGTGACAGAGACGTTGCCATGAAGACGAGGGTTTTCTCATGTGCCCGGCTGCAGTCACACTGCGACACCTGTCCGTCAGTAATAACAGTCCCTGATAACCTGAACCAATTTAAAACGTTATTTTTTTTAATTGTTTAATTTGCATTGTCTCACACGAACACTATATATATATTTCTATATGATGCTGAATAACACTCTGGGAGCCGTCACTTTTTTGCGCTCGGTATCCCGGTACTTTCCCGGCTATTATCCGCCGACCACTGTGTTGCTGTAGGGAGGGAAAGCTGAACGACACAGATTGCGGAAATAAAATTATTCTCCATGCGTCGGCTAATTACAAATTTATTGCATGATGAGTATGTACATTTTTGTTTTAGGAAATCTTTTCTTGCGGCCCCCAGGTAAAGTGAGTTTGCGATCCCTGCTGTAAACAATGTGAGAATTTCGAGTTCATGTTTAGAAATCGACTTTTGTGTATGAAACATTTTGCTTGCAACATAATCATTTCTAGGTTGCTCTCATTAATTTATAAAACAACAAAAAACGATTGTACCTTTCCTACAGTAAATGGGGACCTTTATATATATATATATATATATATATATATATATATATATATATATATATATATATATATACATATATATATATATATAAATGTTTATTCATACATTTCAACAATTACAAACAGTAAGTCAAACAACAAAATAAAACATTATAAAACATTATGAAAACAGTACAAAACAGCGCGTAAATGGGGACCTCTCTATAACGTGTTCAAAACAGAAAGGCATTTCCTTTTCCGGTAGTCTTTCTTCTTCGTTGGTTATTTCCCATTGTGAATTATGGTTTATACTGCCATCTACTGTCCAGATGGCACCACTGCTGACTGTAACGACAACACTTCCCGTGATTACGAGATTGAAACACTGGAGGGCGACATAGCGTCGATAGATCGATAGATAGATAGATAGATAGATAGATAGATAGATAGATAGATAGACAGACAGACACACTTTGATTGATTGATTTATACTTTTATTAGTAGATTGCACAGTTCAGTTCAGTACATATTCCGTACAATTGACCACTAAATGGTAACACCCCAATAAGTTTTTCAACTTGTTTAAGTCGGGGTCCACATAAATCAATTCATGGTAGACAGATAGATAGATAGATAGATAGATAGATAGATAGATAGATAGATAGATAGATGGATGGATAGATTAAACAAAGGAAGAGAAACACTGATGGTGTCTTTGTCTGTCCAGATGTCTGCCTAATCAATAAATTAATCAATACATGTGTGTCACAAAGACAGAATTGAGGCAGAAAGTGTTGGGTGGAAGGGGGGGAAACGCATGTGCCTTTTGCCTAATCCTGCAAACGAACCAACAAATGGAAAATGTGCCATCAAGTTTGTGAAATCCTAAAATGTAAGTAAGTAAGCTTTCCTGTCATCTTTAGCAGGAGCTCTGACCTCAATCTGCGGATTTACAGTCGGCCATTTGCAGGATTAAACTTTCGCGATTTTTTTTTTGATTTTTTTTGTGGAAGTGTTATTTATTTCTTAGTCAAGCGGAGTCAAACAGAGTCATCCGTACCGTTCAGCGTTGACAGGCTCATTTGTCCTGTCATGTTCAAGTGTCCATTAGAAGGGCAAAGGTGCAGGTTTCCTGTTTGCTAACTCAGCAGGACTGTGTCATTGAGGCCCGAACGAGTACTTTAAGGAAAGGCACTTTTTGTCACTTTGCCACAAGTGTCCAGTAGTTTAGAGTTTTTTATCAAGATTTTAAGACAGCTGAATAGCATGCAAGTTGAGTTTAACCTTCCTTAGCAAGCAGTGCTAGCTTTTAAATGCCCACTAATTTTACATGGGAAGGGAAGGAGAAAAAAACCCATTACATTTCAAAAATAAAATTAAAATATTTTAGAAAAAGGATTGTATTTTTCTTATTTTTTTAATTCATATTTTTAGAGAAAATATTGTGTATTATTGTTAGTAATTAGCATTCAAGCTAAACACAAACGTCCCTCCCTAGTCTGAAGTATCCACCACCGAATTATTAGCATTCTCTGTCCATCTACAGGGTAATGAATAGCATTATAATGTTTGTTTTCATTCTGGTAGTTTAATGTTAAGGTGTTGATAAAACATGTTTTAATGTTTGTTAGGGGCCACAAAGAGCTAGCCATTAGCGCCTTAAAGCTAAAGGCTAGCCTCCAAATGCTAGTCGCTGTAGGATTCCCAATTTTGTACTTTAGAACAGAACCAGGGCCGCATTGTAAGGAAATAAACTTCCATCCATCCATTTTCTACCGCTTATTCCCTTTTTGGGTCGCGGGGGGCGCTGGCGCCTATCTCAGCTACAATCGGGCGGAAGGCAGTGTACACCCTGGACAAGTCGCCACCTCATCGCAGGGCCAACACAGATAGACAGACAACATTCACACTCACATTCAAACACTAGGGCCAATTTAGTGTTGCCAATCAACCTATGCATGTTTTTGGAAGTGGGAGGAAGCCGGAGTACCCGGAGGGAACCCACGCATTCACGGGGAGAACATGCAAACTCCACACAGAAAGATCCCGAGCCTGGATTTGAACCCAGGATTGCAGGACCTTCGTATTGTGAGGCAGACGCACTAACCCCTCTGCCACCGTGAAGCCGGAAATAAACTTAGCAAAAAAATAAAAAATAAAATAAAATAAAGTTGAAATATTGTAGGAAAAAGAAAGTTTTTTTTAAAATCAAAAAGTTCCATTTTTAGAGAAACAGTGTGTAATATGACTTGTCGTTAACTAAGCTAAGAATCAGCTTTATTGTTATTATGCAGGGTAACGAGATTGATTAAGCACAAGCTTTGCTTCCTTGCCTGAAGTTTTCCCAACCAAAATATTAGCCTCCCAAGGCTATTTACAAGCTAATGAATATTGTTGTAATTTAAGTTAAACAGTTAAAGTACCACTGATAGTCACACACACACACACACACACACACACACACACACTAGGTGTGGTGAAATTACTCTCTGCATTTAACCCATTCCCTTGTTCCATCCCCTGGGAGGTGAAGGGAGCAGTGAGCAGCAGCTGTGGCCGCGGTCGGGGATCATTTAGGTGATTTAACACCCAATTCCAACCCTTGATGCTGAAATAATGGGTCCCATTTTTATAGTCTTTGGTATGACTTGGCCGGGGATACTCTAACCATGTAGCCGTGAGCATTTTCATTTTGGTAGTATAATATTTTTCGTGTTAAATATCGATTTGTATCCCCGCGAAGGGCACCGACAAGCTAGCATCTTCAAGCTCGATGCTAATTAGTAAATGCTCGTCACTATCACTCTCAATCTGTTACTTTTTAGAATAGAATTATGGCTTCACTCAAAGGAGAACAACTTTGAAAAATTCCACTAAAACCCTATATTTTTTCCACATAAATATAGATTTTTAAAGATAATTTGGAAGATGAACATTATTTTGAGAACGACAGCAGTGTTAATGTGTACAGAATAGTCATAATAAAACGAGTAAATTCATTTTTAAAGGCCTACTGAAACCCACTACTACAAACCACGTAGTCTGATAGTTTATATATCAATGATGAAATATTAACATTCCAACACATGCCAATACGGCCTTTTTAGTTTACTAAATTACAATTTTAAATTTCCCACGGAGTTTCTTGTTGAAAACGTTGCGGAATGATGCGCGTGATGTCACAGACTGTCAGGAAATATTAGCACAGCCCCACTTGCGGCTAAAAGTCGTCTCTTTTCGTCACGCAATTAAACAGTATTCTGGACATCTGTGTTACTGAATCTTTTGCAATTTGTTCAATTAATAATGGAGAAGTCAAAGTTGAAAGATGGAGTTGGGAAGCTTTAGCCTTTAGCCACACAAACACACGGTGTTTCCTTGTTTAAAATTCCCGGAGGTGAAGCTTTACTATGGATCAGAGCGGTCAAGCGAACATGGTTCCCGACCACTTGTCAACCGGCAGGTTTCGGTGAGAAAATTGTGTTGAAAAGTCGCCTCTTACCGGAGATCTGTGGAGTTTGCACCGTCCTTGTATTAGCCGGGACTTCCCTCAGACACTGGCCTCAAGACACCCGTGGACACAACCCTCCGACTATCAGGTACTATTTAATCTCACTAAAACACTAGCAACACAATATAAAGATAAGGGATTTCCCAGAATTATCCTAGTAAATGTGTCTAAAAACATCTGAATCCGTCCCAATGCAATCGCCTTTTTTTTTAACTTTATTTTTTATTTTATTATTTTTTTCTAGTCCTTCGCTATCAATATCATCATCCACAAATCTTTCATCTTCGCTCAAATTAATGGGGAAAATGTCGTTTTCTCGATCTGAATAACTTGCTTCTGGAGGCTCCCATTAAAAACAATGTGAGGACGTGAGGAGCCCTCACCCTTGTGACGTCATCGTCTGCGACTTCCGGTAAAGGCAGGGCTTTTTTATCAGCACCAAAAGTTGCCAACTTTATCGTCGATGTTCTCTACTAAATCCTTTCAGCAAAAATATGGCAATAATGTGAAATGATCAAGTATGACACACAGAATGGACCTGCTATCCCCGTTTAAATAAGAAAAACTCATTTCAGTAGGCCTTTAAAGTTAAAAAAATAATGTAATATTTTGGAGCGGAAGTCCTCCCTTCTTACTAAATACCACATGATCTGTAAACCTGATATGAAAGCCCCACATTTCACCTTGAACACAACATGTCTGCCAATTGAAGCCAGCATCACTGTTGCCACCCCCTCCTCTTCCTCCTCCATTATCCTGAGGCTTCAATGATGAAGAAGGTATGTGGGCTCTGAGCCAGCTGCCCTGCCAGCCTGTGGGAGAAAAGCACCCAGTGTGGGGTTCAACACTATGAGGCAGGCAGGTTACCACGGCAACCGGTCAACCAACAACCAGCAGTTAGTCAGGGAAAGCTCTTAAGCAAATTAAGGATACTTTTCAAGTTGTTTAACATTACAAAATATCTTAACATTAATTTTTACACCATTTATTTTATGTATTTTTAATTTCTCACACCCTTTCAGTTAGCTCCTTACCTTTCCTTGCTTCGTGCTCAGCTAAAACTTGTCTCCAAAATTGTGTTCATTTTCCCTTTGTCATTTTCAATGTTATTTATTAACTATATATTTTACTACGTACTGTATATCTTTTTACAATTTTTACATGGACTCCCTTTCTTCATTTATTTTTTATAGTCATAATTATGATTTTATTGACATCTATTTTTATTAACGTCTCTAGAAAAAGATTCAAAAGTAGTTTTTTTTAGATTCCAAAATATTATTTCCTTTTGATTAATTTCATTTATAGTTATTGCACAATTCTTCAAAAATATTATTTAATTTGTATTCTTTCATACTTAGTGGATTCCTTGTGTTCTGTTAACTAAATGTTTTGCTATGTTTAGTTTGTTATTCTTCATGAACTCAATTAATTATTTATTTGAATGCATTTCTATTATTGTTATTATTTTCACATAATTATTATCATTAATACTGTATTATTGTCTCCAGCAAAATATTATAGTATTTTTTTTTACTTTAAATGGATTCCCTAAATAATATTTCCCTTATAATTTATTAGTCATTGTTATTACAACATTTATATTTCTAAATTAAATTATGTGTATTTTTTAAATATTTTTTTTGCATATTTAGTCGACTAACTATTTGTCATGATTTTTTTTGTGTGTTTATCATTACCTTTTTATTGTTATTTATTTAGCTGAATAATGTTATCGTTATTCTTGAACTTTTCAGCAGATTTCTTAATTGTATTGCATTATTATTATTATTATTGTTGTTAGTAGTAGTAGTAGTAGTGTTTGTCTTTGTCTTCAGCAAAGTATTCAAAAGTTGTTGTTTTTTTAGTAAAAATGATTCCCTTAACAGTATTTATTTGTCTACTAAATGTATCCGTCAATATTAAACCTTTTAAAAATGGTATTAATTAATGGGAATTTATTTTCATATTTAGTGAATTCTTTATTATGTGCTATGATTTATGATGTTTTTGCCTATAATGCCTTTTGTTTTGTTTTTCTTTTGTTTTTCTTACTAAATCATTTTTATCATTGCTCATTAACTTTGCACAGATTTGCATTTTTTTGTTCATTATTGTTATGATTATTATTATTTGGCTTAACAGTACTATATTATCTGTAAATATTATTACTTTCATTTTCATTTTGTTTTTTTAAGTATTTAATGCCTCGCAAAATATTAGTACATTTTTTCTTACCTTTTTCTAACCTTTTTTTCTAACCTTTGCACAGATTTGCATTTTTTGTTCATTATTGTTATGATTATTATTATTTGTCTTAATAGTAATATATTATCTGTATACATCAATATTTTTATTTTTATTTTGTTTTTTTCCATCTATCCATCCATCTTCTTCCACTTATCCGAGGTCAGGTCGCGGGGGCAGCAGCCGAAGCAGGGAAGCCCAGACTTCCCTCTTCCCTGCCATTTCGTCTAGCTCTTCCTGGGGGATCCCGAGGCGTTTCCAGGCCAGCCATGACATAGTCTTCCCAATGTGTCCTGGGTCTTCCCCGTGGCCTCCTACCGGTTGGACCTAGGGAGGTGTTCGGGTGGCATCCTGAGCAGATGCCCGAACCACCTCATCTGGCTCCTCTCGATGTGGAGGAGCAGCGGCTTTACTTTGAGCTTCTCCCAGATGGCAGAGCTCCTCACACTATCTCTAAGGGAGAGCCCCGCCACCCGTGTACCCGTGATCTTATCCTTTCGGTCATGACCCAAAGCTCATGACCATAGGTGAGGATAGGATTTTAATTTTGTTTTTTTAAAAGTATTTAAAGGCGTACTGAAACCCACTACTACCGACCACGTAGTCTGATAGTTTATATATCAATGATGAAATATTAACATTGCAACACATGCCAATACGGCCTTTTTAGTTTACTAAATTGCAATTTTAAATTTCCCGCAAAGTGTCCTGTTGAAAACGTCGCGGAATGCTGACGTGTACGCGTGACGTCACGGTCTGTTAGAAAATATTAGCGCTGCGCACACACACAGCTAAAAGTCGTCTGCTTTAACCGCATAATTACACGGTATTTTGGACATCTGTGTTGCTGAATCCTTTGCAATTTGTTCAATTAATAATGGATAAGTCAAAGTAGAGAGATGGAGTTGGGAAGCTTTAGCCTTTAGCCACACAAACACACAGTGATTCCTTGTTTAAAATTCCCGGAAGTGAAACTTTAGTATGGATCAGAGCGGTCAAGCGAACATGGATCCCGACCAAATGTCAACCAGCAGTTTTCGGTGAGAAAATTGTGGTAAAAAGTCGCCACTTACCGGAGATCAGCTGAGCTTGTGCCGTTCGTACACCTGCCATCGACTTCCATCAGACACTGGCCTCAAGACACCCGTGGACACACCCTTCTGACTATCAGGTACTATTAAACTCACTAAAACACTAGCAACTCTATAGAAAGATAAGGGATTTCCCAGAATTATCGTAGAAAATGTGTCTAAAAACATCTGAATCTGTCCCAATGCAATTGCGTTTTTTGTTTTTTTTACTTGATTTCAAACATGAATCTTTCATCCTCGCTCAAATTAATGGGGGAATTGTCGTTTTCTCGGTCCGAATAGCTCTTTTTGTTGGAGCCTCCCATTATAAACAATGTGAATATGTGAGGAGCCATCAACGGGTGATGTCATCGTCTGCTACTTCCGGTAAAGGCAGGGCTTTTCTGTTTGCGACCAAAAGTTGCGAACTTAATCGTCAATGTTCTCTACTAAATCCTTTTAGCAAAAATATGGCAATATCGCGAAATGATCAAGTATGACACATAGAATGAACCTGCTATCCCCGTTTAACTAAGAAAATCTCATTTCAGTAGGCCTTTAATGCCTCGCAAAATATTAATAATTTTTTTCTAACCTTATGCTTGTTGAAATTTAGATTTTTTTCACTATCATCAACGTCAATTTGCACTAGTCTCTTTTAAAAACAAAAATAAATTAGATTTTTTTGTCTTTTACCGTTTATAGATCCTTCAAGTGTTATTTTTAATGCCTCATGACTTATAAAAGATGTGTACACAACATCATCATTATCCTTTTCAATTCTGTTTTGTGAATATAAATATGTCTCCAGTTGTTAAATTAATTCCTTAGATCAGGGGTCACCAACACGGTGCCCGCGGGCACCAGGTCGCCCGTAAGGACCAGATGAGTCGCCCGCTGGCCTGTTCTAAAAATAGCTCAAATAGCAGCACTTACCAGTGAGCTGCCTCTATTTTTTTTTTAATATTTATTTACTAGCAAGCTGGTCTCACTTTGCTCGACATTTTTAATTCTAAGAGAGACAAAACTTAAACAGAATTTGAAAATCCAAGAAAATATTTTAAAGACTTGGTCTTCACTTGTTTACATAAATTCATTTATTTTTTAACTTTGCTTCTTATAACTTTCAGAAAGACAATTTTAGAGAAAAAATACAACCTTAAAAATGATTTTAGGATTTTAAACACATATACCTTTTTAACTTTTAAATTCCTTCCTCCTATTTCCAAACAATTTAAGTCAATGTTCAAGTATTTATTTTAATTGTAAAGAATAATAAATAAATTTGGATTTAATTCTTCATTTTAGCTTCTGTTTTTTCGACGAAGAATATTTGTGAAATATTTTTTCAAACTTATTATGATTAAAATTAAAAAAAAATATTCTGGCATATCTAGAAAATCTGTAGAATCAAATTTAAATCTTATTTCAAAGTCTTTTTAATTTCTTTTAAAAAGAAATTTGTTCTGGAAAATCTAGAAGAAATAATGATTTGTCTTTGTTTGAAATATAGCTTGGTCCAATTTGTTATATATTCTAACAAAGTGCAGATTGGATTTTAACCTATTTAAAACATGTCATCAAAATTCTAAAATTAATCTTAATCAGGAAAAATTACTAATGATGTTCCATAAGTTCTTTTTTTAATTTTTTCAAAATGATTCGAATTAGCTAGTTTTTCCTCTTCATTTTTTTTTCAGTTGAATTTAGAATTTTAAAGAGTCGAAATTGAAGATAAACTGTTTCAAAATTAAATTTTCATTTTTTTCTTGTTTTTTTCCTCTTTTAACCCGTTCAATTAAGTGTTTTTTTCATCATTTATTCTCTATAAAAAACCTTCCGTAAAAGGAAAAAAAATGTACGACGGAGTAACAGACAGAAATACCCATTTTTTAAATAAATATATAAATTCATTTATTAAAGGTAAATTGAGCAAATTGGCTCTTTCTGGCAATTTATTTAAAGGTCTACTGAAATTAGATTTTCTTATTTAAACGGGGATAGCAGGTCCATTCTATGTGTCATACTTGATCATTTCGCGATTTTGCCATATTTTTGCTGAAAGGATTTAGTAGAGTTCAGAGGAAGTTCAGAGTTCGGGGAAGCCATGGAAAACGACTTCCGGACGGCTTCGAAGCGATTCTGGACCACCGTTTGCCGCCTCAGGAAGGGGAAGCAGTGCTCTATCAACACCGTGTATGGTGCGGATGGTGTTCTGCTGACCTCAACTGCGGATGTTGTGGATAGGTGGAAGGAATACTTCGAAGACCTCCTCAATCCCACCAACACATCTTCCTATGAGGAAGCAGTGCCTGGGGAATCTGTGGTGGACTCTCCTATTTCTGGGGCTGAGGTCGCTGAGGTAGTTAAAAAGCTCTTTGGTGGCAAGGCCCCAGGTGTGGATGAGATCCGCCCGGAGTTCCTTAAGGCTCTGGATGCTGTGGGGCTGTCTTGGTTGACAAGACTCTGCAGCATCGCGTGAACATCGGGGGCGGTGCCTCTGGATTGGCAGACCGGGGTGGTGGTTCCTCTCTTTAAGAAGGGGGACCGGAGGGTGTGTTCCAACTATCGTGGGATCACACTCCTCAGCCTTCCCGGTAAGGTTTATTCAGGTGTACTGGAGAGGAGGGTACGCCGGATGGTCGAACCTCGGATTCAGGAGGAGCAGTGTGGTTTTCGTCCTGGTCGTGGAACTGTGGACCAGCTCTTTACTCTCGGCGGGGTTCTTGAGGGTGCATGGGAGTTTGCCCAAACAGTCTACATGTGCTTTGTGGACTTGGAGAAGGCATTCGACCGTGTCCCTCGGGAAGTCCTGTGGGGAGTGCTCAGAGAGTATGGGGTATCGGACTGTCTTATTGTGGCGGTCCGCTCCCTGTACGATCAGTGCCAGAGCTTGGTCCGCATTGCCGGCAGTAAGTCCAACACGTTTCCAGTGAGGGTTGGACTCCGCCAAGGCTGTCCTTTGTCACCGATTCTGTTCATAACTTTTATGGACAGAATTTCTAGGCGCAGTCAAGGCGTTGAGGGATTCCGGTTTGGTGGCCACGGGATTAGGTCTCTGCTTTTTGCAGATGATGTGGTCCTGATGGCTCCATCTGACCGGGATCTTCAGCTCTCGCTGGATCGGTTCGCAGCCGAGTGTGAAGCGACCGGAATGAGAATCAGCACCTCCAAGTCCGAGTCCATGGTTCTCGCCCGGAAAAGGGTGGAATGCCATCTCCGGGTTGGGGAGGAGACACTGCCCCAAGTGGAGGAGTTCAAGTACCTAGGAGTTTTGTTCACGAGTGAGGGAAGAGTGGATCGTGAGATCGACAGGCGGATCTGTGCGGCTTCTTCAGTAATGCGGACGTTGTACCGATCCGTTGTGGTGAAGAAGGAGCTGAGCCGGAAGGCCCTTCCATCCATTTTTCTATCGCTTATTCCCTTTCGGGGTCGCGGGGGGCGCTGGCGCCTATCTCAGCTACAATCGGACGGAAGCGGGGTACACCCTGGACAAGTCGCCACCTCATCGCAGGGCCAACACAGATAGACAGACAACATTCACACTCACATTCACACACTAGGGCCAATTTAGTGTTGCCAATCAACCTATCCCCAGGTGCATGTCTTTGGAAGTGGGAGGAAGCCGGAGTACCCGGGGGGAACCCACGCATTCACGGGGAGAACATGCAAACTCCACACAGAAAGATCCAGAGTCTGGATTTGAACCCAAGACTGCAGGACCTTCGTATTGTGAGGCAGACGCACTAACCCCTCTGCCACCGTGAAGCCAGAGCTCTCAATTTACCGGTCGATCTACGTTCCCATCCTCACCTATGGTCATGAGCTTTGGGTCATGACCGAAAGGATAAGATCACGGGTACAAGCAGCCGAAATGAGTTTCCTCCGCCGTGTGGCGGGGCTCTCCCTTAGAGATAGGGTGAGAAGCTCTGCCATCCGGGAGGAACTCAAAGTAAAGCAGCTGCTCCTTCACATCGAGAGGAGCCAGATGAGGTGGTTCGGGCATCTGGTCAGGATGCCACCCGAACACCTCCCTAGGGAGGTGTTTAGGGCACGTCCAACCGGTAGGAGGCCACGGGGAAGACCCGGGACACGTTGGGAAGACTATGTCTCCCGGCTGGCCTGGGAACACCTCGGGATCCCCCGGGAAGAGCTAGACGAAGTGGCTGGGGAGAGGGAAGTCTGGGCTTCCCTGCTTAGGCTGTTGCCCCCGCGACCCGACCCGACCTCGGAAGAAGATGGATGGATGGATGGATGGATGGATTTAGTAGAGAACATCCACGATAAAGTTTGCAACTGGAGAAAATCCCTGCCTCTACCGGAAGTCGCAGACGATGACGTCACATGTTGATGGCTCCTCACATATTCACATTGATTTTAATGGGAGCCTCCAACAAAAACAGCTATTCGGACAGAGAAAACGACAATTTCCCCATTAATTTGAGCGAGGATGAAAGATTCGTGTTTGAGGATATTGATAGCGACGGACTGGAAAAAAAAAAAAATCAATTAAAAAAAACAAAAAAAAAAACGCGATTGCAATCGCGTTGCATTGAGACATATTCATATGTTTTTAGAGGCATTTACTAGGAAAATTCTGGGAAATCCCTTGTCTTTCTATTGTGTTGCTAGTGTTTTAGTGAGTTTAACAGTACCTGATAGTCGGAAGTATACGTCCACGGCCGGGTGTTGACGCGCAGTGTCTCGGGGAAGTCAAGGGCAGCTGTATGGGAGGCGCAATCTCAGCTGATATCCGGTAAGCAGCGACTTCTTAACCATAATTTTCTCACCGAAACCCGCTAGTTGACAAGTGGTCGGGATCCATGTCCGCTGTGATCCATAGTAAAGTGTCAACTCCGTGAATTTTAAACAAGGAATCACCGTGTGTTTGTGTGGCTAAAGGCTAAAGCTTCCCAACTCCGTCTTTCTACTTTGACTCCTCCAATTTTAATTGAACAAATTGCAAAAGATTCAGTAACACAGATCTCCAAAATACTGTGTAATTGTGCCTTTAAAGCAGACGACTTTTAGCTGTGTGTGTGTGCAGCGCTCATATTCATAACAGCCCGTGACGTCACGCGTACACGTCATCATTACGCAACGTTTTCAAGAAAAAAGTCCCGGGAAATTTAAAATTGTAATTTAGTAAACTAAAAAGGCCGTATTGGCATGTGTTGCAATGTTAATATTTCATCATTGATATATAAACTATCAGACTGTTTGGTGGGTAGTAGTGGGTTTCAGCAGGCCTTTAAGTGTGTATCAAACTAGTAGCCCTTCGCATTAATCATTAACTTAGATATTAGGACATGCATCTTTCTGGGTTTTTTTTTTCATTGCCTTCTGCTCACTGTTATGATTTGCTGTGATGTACTTTTTGGGGATATTTGACAGCACAGAAACGTTCACGTGGCACAAGCGGGCTTATCAGATGTAAGGTTCCGGCGCTAGGACCTCTCGGCCACCGTGACGTTTCCCTTTGTCTCCCCCACTCAGGACTTCCTCCTCCTGCTGCTGCCGCCGCCGCCTCAGAGGGGCTCATTCCGCGTCTTTTCTCCCATCAGCAGCGGCCTGGATGCTCGCCGGGTTCGAACATGGCTGTGAATCTCGCAAAGAACAGACTGGCTCTGCTCACCGCCTACCAGGACGTCATTGACGAAACTTCCGACACTGACTGGTGAGTCCAGCGTGGCCCCTCCGCCCCTCCTCCCACGAACCTGCTCTCATCTTCGGGATGCTCAATCTTTTTGTGTGCGTCCCGATGAGGATGCTGGGTTAAGTCCCGTCGCAGCGTCCATTTAAAATCCAAAGTGTGACTACTTATCACAGCCTTAATAGTGGAACTCCATGGTTGTTCCAGCCCACTCGTGTTTTTTGCACTGCAGTAAGCTGGAAGCAATTTTTGACTTGCCACAAAAAAAAAAAAAAAAAATTACAGGATGAGCTCCTGCATCCCCAAAATGAGGGCGACGAAGGAAGGAAGAGAGGGGCGAGGCTCGTAGAGGGTTGGTTTGGTGAAGAAGAAGGAGGAGGATGACGAAGAGGGGGGTTTCCATCATCCCCTTTGTGGCCTTACACCAGTGTGTTCCAAGTTTTTAGCTGATAAGGTTAGGAAACAACACATTTTTGTAGGTCGTGATGGCCTCGTGGATATTTTATGCAACACAAGTATCCATCCATCCATCTTCTTCCGCTTATCTGAGGTCGGGTCGCGGGGGCAGCAGCCTAAGCAAAGAAACCCAGACATCCCTCTCCCCAGCCACTTCATTTAGCTCTTCCCGGGGGATCCCGAGGCGTTCCCAGGCCAGCCGGGAGACATAGTCTTCCCCGTGGCCTCCTACCGGTTGGACGTGCCCTAAACACCTCCCTAGGGAGGCGTTTGGGTGGTATCCTGATCAGATGCCCAAGTCACCTCATCTGGCTCCTCTCGATGTGGAGGAGCAGCGGCTTTACGTTGAGCTCCTCCCGGATGGCAGAGCTTCTCACCCTATCTCTAAGGGAGAGCCCCGCCACCCGGCGGAGGAAACTCATTTCGGCCGCTTATACCCGTGATCTTGTCCTTTCGGTCATGACCCAAAGCTCATGACCATAGGTCAGGATGGAAACGTAGATCGACCGGTAAATTGAGAGCTTTGCCTTCCGGCTCAGCTCCTTCTTCACCACAACGGATCGATACAACGTCCGCATTACTGAAGACGCCGCACCAAGACGCCGCTACTTGTGTATAACATATCATCTTTTGATATGTTATATATTTTTTGGGGGGGGGGGTCATATAAAGCTATTGATAGCGCCTTGCATGGCAGTTCCCTCCATCAGTGTGTGAATGTGTGTGTGAATGGGTAAATGTGGAAGTAGTGTCAAAGCGCTTTGAGTACCCTGAAGGTAGAAAAGCGCTATACAAGTACAACCCATTTATTTATTTATTTATATTGTTAATGTTGAGGCTGAGGTCGCTGAGGTAGTTAAAAAGCTCCTCGGTGGCAAGGCCCCAGGGGTGGACGAGATCCGCCCGGATTTCCTTAAGGCTCTGGATGCTGTGGGGCTGTCTTGGTTGACAAGACTTTGTGAAGTGAAGTGAATTATATTTATATAGCGCTTTTCTCAAGTGACTCAAAGCGCTTTACATAGTGACACCCAATATCTAAGTTACATTTAAACCAGTGTGGGTGGCACTGGGAGCAGGTGGCTAAAGTGTCTTGCCCAAGGACACAACGGCAGTAACTAGGATGGCACAAGCGGGAATCGAACCTGCAACCCTTAAGTTGCTGGCACGGCCACTCTACCAACCGAGCTATTCCGCCCCGTCGCGTGGACATCGGGGGCGGTACCTCTGGATTGGCAGACCGGGGTGGTGGTTCCTCTCTTTAAGAAGGGGGAATCCAGACCGGGGTGGTGGTTCCTCTCTTTAAGAAGGGGGACGGAGGGTGTGTTCCAACTATCGTGGGATCACACTCCTCAGCCTTCCCGGTAAGGTTTATTCAGGTGTACTGGAGAAGAGGCTACGACGGATAGTCGAACCTCGGATTCAGGAGGAACAGTGTGGTTTTCGTCCTGGTCGTGGAACTGTGGACCAGCTCTATACTCTCGGCAGGGTTCTTGAGGGTGCATGGGAGTTTGCCCAACCAGTCTACATGTGCTTTGTAGACTTGGAGAAGGCATTCGACCGTGTCCCTCGGGAAGTCCTGTGGGGAGTGCTCAGAGAGTATGGGGTATCGGACTGTCTTATTGTGGCGGTCCGCTCCCTGTACGATCAGTGCCAGAGCTTGGTCCGCATTGCCGGCAGTAAGTCGAACACATTTCCAGTGAGGGTTGGACTACGCCAAGGCTGTCCTTTGTCACCGATTCTGTTCATAACTTTTATGGACAGAATTTCTAGCCCCAGTCAAGGCGTTGAGGGGTTCCGGTTTGGTAACCGCAGGATTAGGTCTCTGCTTTTTGCAGATGATGTGGTCCTGATGGCTTCATCTGACCGGGATCTTCAGCTCTCGCTGGATCGGTTCGCAGCCGAGTGTGAAGCGACCGGAATGAGAATCAGCACCTCCAAGTCCGAGTCCATGGTTCTCGCCCGGAAAAGGGTGGAATGCCATCTCCGGGTTGGGGAGGACGTCACGGGCTGTTAGGAATATGAGCGCTGCACACACACACACACAGCAAAATGTCGTCTGCTTTAACTGCATAATTACACAGTATTTTGGAGATCTGTGTTGCTCAATCTTTTGCAATTTGTTCAATTGATATTGGAGAAGTCAAAGTAGAAAGACGGAGTTGGGAAGCTTTAGCCTTTAGCCACACAAACACACGGGGATTCCTTGTTTAAAATTCACAGAGGTGAAACTTTACTATGGATCAGAGCGGACATGGATCCCAACCGAATGTCAACCAGCAGGTTTCTGTGAGAAAATTGTGGTTAAAAAGTCGCTTCTTACTGGATATCAGCTGAGCTTGTGCCGCCCATAGCTGCCGTCGACTTCCCTGAGACACTGGAGACACATTTCCGACTATCAGGTACTGTTAAACTCACTAAAACACTAGCAACACAATAGAAAGATAAGGGATTTCCCAGAATTATCCTAGTAAATGTCTCTAAAAACATATGAATCCGTCTCAATGCAATCACGTTTTTTTTTAACTTGTTTTTTTTTCTTTTTTTTTTTCTAGTCCGTCGCTATCAATATCCTCAAACACAAATCTTTCATCTTCGCTCAAATTAATGGGGAAATTGTCGTTTTCTCTGTCCGAATAGCTGTTTTTGTTGGAGGCTCCCATTAAAATCAATGTGAATATGTGAGGAGCCATCAACATGTGACGTCATCGTCTGCGACTTCCAGTAAAGGCAGGGCTTTTCTCCAGTTGCGAACTTTATCGTGGATGTTCTCTACTAAATCCTTTCAGGAAAAATATGGCAATATCGCGAAATGATCAAGTATGACACATAGAATGGACCTGCTATCCCCGTTTAAATAAGAAAATCTCATTTCAGTAGGCCTTTAAAGGCCTACTGAAACCCACTACTACCGACCACACAGTCTGATAGTTTATATATCAATGATGAAATATTAACATTGCAACACATGCTAATACGGCCTTTTTAGTTTACTAAATTGCAATTTTAAATTTCGCGCGAAGTATCCTGTTGAAAATGTCGGTATGATGAAGGGTGCGCGTGACTTCTCGGATTGTAGCGGACATTTTGTTCCAGCCCGATCCCAGCTATAACTCGTCTGCTTTAATCGCATAATTACACAGTATTGTGGACATCTGTGTTGCTGAATCTTTTGCAATTTGTTCAATTAAAAATGGAGACGTCAAAGAAGAAATATGTAGGTGGGAAGCAGTGTATTGCGGCTACCTTTAGCAACACAAACACAGCCGGTGTTTCCTTGTTTACATTGCCGAAGGTGAAGCTTTACTATGGAACAGAGCGGTCAAGCATACATGCTTCTCTACCACATGTCAACCGGCAAGTTTCGGTGAGAAAATTGTGGTAATAAGTCGGCTCTTACCGTAGACATGAGCAGAGTTCGCGTCGTTCCTCGTGCACCTGTCAAAGAGGCAGCTGCCACACCCCTCCGACTTTCAGGTACGAATATATAATCTCACTAAAACACTAGTAACACAATAAGCTGATAAGGGATTTTCCAGAATTATCCTAGTAAATGTGTCTAATAACATCTGAATCGCTCCCACTGCCCTCTCTTTTTTTTTTTCTAGTCCTTCACTCTTACTATCCTCATCCACAAATCTTTCATCCTCGCTCAAATTAACGGGGAAATCGTCGCTTTCTCGGTCCGAATCGCTCTCGCTGCTGGTGGCCAAGATTGTAAACAATATGCGGATGTGAGGAGCTCCACAACCCGTGACGTCACGCGCACATCGTCTGCTACTTCCGGTACAGGCAAGGCTTTTTTTTATCAGCGACCAAAAGTTGCAAACTTTATCGTCGATGTTCCCTACTAGATCCTTTCAGTAAAAATATTGCAATATCGCGAAATGATCAAGTATGACAAATAGAATGGACCTGCTATCCCCGTTTAAATAAGAAAATCTCATTTCAGTAGGCCTTTAATTGCTTCCATGACGCAGCTCTGAAGTCAAAACACTTGTATCTCAAATCAGTGTCACCCATATAAATTAAATGCAAATCAATGTTTTTGGTGGCCCTCCCCCACCCCCAAAAGCCACAATTTCCACATGTAGCGTGCCTTTTAACAACAAACTTTAAATATGAAATATCGTATAAAACAATACAACAGAAGATACGAACAATGAGGTGATATAGTAACAGCCTACACCGTTTACCTTGGAGTGTGCCCTTACACTTTGTCTCCTTCCAGCTTCTTCTCCATCAAACACACCATCAGCAGCTTTTCTGTATTTTCTTGGTTATATGTGTGCTGTTTAGATATTTTGTAAACATTTTTGCCTGGTATTATCGACTCTTTCTGCTTCAGCATGGTGCAGACTAGCAGTGGTACGCTCCAATGGCGTATACACTCGGGTTTTTGATGTTTTCTTTTTTTAAGTCAATGAATATCACCCACTTTTTCTTCTCAGCTCTGTCCTTTACAATCACTTTCTTCCTTCCAATGCTTGGAAAGACAAAGTTATGTTGATTTCTTGCTATAAGCAAATGCTTGCGAGTGCGACCAGATGTTTTGGTCGGCTCTTACGGGGTTCACTGGGACTTTTATTACGCCAACAAATGTCGGGCATTCTTGCAACACACATTTTTGCTTTCGACTTAAAGCATAACAATTAGCTGAGAGACACAATCATTAAGTTGGGACACTGTTGATTTGAGGTATCACTCTATACTCGTGCAGCACGAGGACTGCTCAGTCAGCAATATTACCTTGGCATCATTTTTTAAAGTCCAAAATACATTTTGCTGATACTCTAAATAAAAGCTACTATCATTTTTAAAGGCAAATAACAAAAAAAATTACATTGAGAGGTTGCCCACAGCCACAACTGTCAATTCTAATAATTTTTGAAAAGGCAGTTATCGGAGACTCTGTGGTACATTTACTCTCATTGAGAGGTGAGGAGAGGGCGGGGGGAATTTTAATAGGTGCAATTTTGGTTAAAATTTTTAAATAAAGTCATATTTCGCACCCTGCTTTCCGCCCATGTGCAGCTGAGATAGGCTCCAGCAACCTCCACGACCCCAAACGGGACAAGCGGTGGAAAAATGGATGGATGGATGGATACTTTTAAATATATTGTTACAGCATGGTGGAACAGGGGTTAGTGCTTGTGCCTCACAACACAAAGGTCCTGAGTTCAATTCCAGGCTCGGGATCTTTCTGTGGGGAGTTTGCATGTTCTCCCCGTGACTGCGTGGGTTCCCTCCGGGTACTCCGGCTTCCTCCCACCTCCAAAAACATTGCACCTTTGGGATAGGTTGAGTGGCAACACTAAATTGGCCCTACTGTGTGAATGTTGTCTGTCTATCTGTGTTGGCCCTGCGATGAGGTGGAGACTTGTCCAGGGTGTGGGCCGCTTTCCGCCCGATTGCAGCGGAGATAGGCTCCAGCACCCCCCACTAACCCGAAAGGGACAAGCGGTAGGAAATGGATGGATGGATGTTATTAACAAGATGGACAGCGCCCCTGCTGGCTGCAGCCTGGTAGTGCACTCAGATTTTCCTCAATTGCTTCAAGACGCAATTAATCGGTTTCACGCGATCGATAGAATTCTTAATAATCAATTATAATGCTGATGCTTAATTGGTTAGCACCTTTTTAGCATTCGCAAAGCAAAACTTATATATTTTTTAAATTAAATATTACAATATAATTTTATCGGCCCCAAATGTACTGGTCTTGAGCTCTGCTCCTGCAGTTTTTCCTCTATCCTGCCAAATAACCAACACGGCCATCGTTTAAGTTTTTATTCTGGATAGAAGCCACGGCGAGCATCTGTGATTATCAGTGCTGACACCGAAATCTGTTCACGTCACCAAGCTGTGGCCATTAAACAAAAATCAATACATGGTGCCCCTCTATTGTTGTTTAACTATCACTATTTAAATCCAACCCCACACATCATGGACTCCATCTTAAATAGATATGGCATGTACTTTTATGTTTGCCCTTCTGGTCTGGAATGATTTGTATATGTGTGTGTGGGTGTGTGCATGTGTGCATATGTGCGTGTGCGTGTGTGTGTGTGTGTGTGTGTGTGTGTGTGTGTGTGTGTGTGTGTGTGTGTACGACAAAAAGTAAATTATTCCTTCCAGGGGCCGATCGAGCAAAAGGTAAAAAAGTCATTGGCATAGGTCATATTTGACTTTCAGCAAACGTTTAGTTAAAGTGTAACTTATTGTCCTTGATTGTGACATGTTTTTGTTTTTTTAGAAAAGTACACGGTTATGGTTTAGTTGATTTCGGACATGTTTAAGTATTAAGTACCGCAAGTCATTTTTTCCATGTCCAAATAACGTCTCAAGTCTTTCGTCCCAAGTCCGAGCCAAGTCTCGAGTTTTAAATAACTGAAATGAAAGTTTTCGCATCAAATGTACGGTTATCTGAGATAACACTGCAGTGCTGTGTTTTTTTTAATTTGGAGTATGTACTGTACTATACCATCTATTAATGTTATCAATTAATAATGATCAATGACTAATTGTCTGCCTCGATTGTAACTTTTTTTAGCTTTTAAGTAAAATATAACACTTAGGACTGTGTTTCTATTCTTTGTGTCATGTTAGCTAGCAGATATTAGCATGCTATAACTTCCATTCATCCATTTTCTACCGCTTATTCCCTTTGTCAGAAAAAAACGTGTATTTGTGTCACTAACCGTGTTCAGAAAATTACTTTAACAAAGTAATACATTTTAGTTACTCATTACTTTACCAAAAAGTAATTGTATTGTTAACGGAATTACTATTTAATAAATGTCATTAATTACTACCAAAAGTAAGTAATGTGTCATTTTGAAAATAAAAAATACATGGCATATGCTGATGGACGTTTCATGAAGGCAGAAAATGTGTTTATGTGTGATGTGTAACGTCAGCGAAAGCACACTTTGAGCAGGATTTTAACAGCGTTAGTTTACCGACAGTGAATAAAGAGATTGAATCATATCTTCCTTTTCCACATACAGGGGTATTGTAGGATTACAGGCTTGTCACTTCAATCATTAACTTGTTGTTCATTATTACGTTGTAGTAGTAATGTGTATGTGTGCGTGTATTACATGTTGTTTACTGCGTCATGTTGCTTTCTATTTGAAATCCAGTTCATTTTAGTATGGTGCTGGTTGTTTCATTAGTAAAAAGATATTACCTGCATTTAACTTGCTTTGCTTCTGACGCTATCTTGTTGACATAAAACCACATAAAAATTAGCGTGCTACATTACATCAAATGCATCATTAACGGCGTTGCAACATACATAAGAGTAATTAATTAGATTATTTGTTACTAGTAAAAGTAATAGCGTTTGTATTCTTAAGAGCGTTATTACAAATATTGGTAAGAGATTATTATTTGTTTCCCTAATTTTAGATACAAAGTATAGTTAGTTAAAGTCAACACAACTTGAATTTTCCATTGAACTTATTAAACAGAGATGGTTGCTGTTATGGTGGATGCACGATCATGTTCAAAGTGTCGCTTTTGTTATTGCTAATTTGTCCGGAAGTACGTTTAGCATCAGTGTGTGCTAAACTTCCTTTGTGTCCATCTGTATTTTTACAGCAGCTGAAGTATTCCCAAACAGCCAATTTTGTCATTTTAGTTGAGGGGAAAGCCGAAAAAGCTGCCTTCAGCAGGAGGCTAATTTCCCTTTTACCCAACCAAGTGACTCATTTCTTGCTTTGGGTGTGAAACTGAAAGTTACTTTTCTCTGCAGCTGCCTTATATCAGCAGGAAGGAAGAAACACAGGTTATGCAATGTTTTTTTATCTCGGACTACATGTTTGTTTGGACGCAAGTGCACATATGAATGGAAGCCAAGGGACACTGGTCATCAGAATCAAACATGTTTTTGGAGATTTTAGTCCCAGTAGTCTTTTTTGGGGGGGACAAAAATGAGTGCGTTTTGAGCAATCTCAGTTCGACATACAAGGTTTTGGACTGATAGGGCATGGTTGTTTTTCTCCGCCAAATCAAGACTCTTTTGTAACTATGCTATCATCCTCTAAAATCCGTGCTAAATTTACGGTGTGGAATTCTAACCAGGGAAATATTTACAAGATCAATCTTAAGCGGAGGTACAAGGTTATAGCTAACTCTTAAGATTTATTTTCTGGCAAATATGCTATCATCTTCTACAAACTATTCAACAGTGTTGATAAACTGTTCAATTTTAACTGCAGCGTTATTCATACTATCAATCTGAGGTGGAGATAAGGGATGTAACGATAAACGATATAATGATAAACCACGATAAAACTACCCACGGTTAGTATTATCATTTTAAATTAAAATTATTATAAAACTGATTGATAACTCTTTGATTAACACTGCTCATGACTGGAGAAGCAACCTACCGCCAGCTAGCCTAAATGCTAACATGAATACAATAGACATTAACCTCTTTCCCCCATCATAAAACAACATACGCCAACCTAAACTTATGTAAACACATTACTTTCTGAGCAACAAAGAAATTAAATTATGCAAATTGTACTTATAGGCTGTGCTCCATTAGTCAGAGTCAATCGATAGTCGAAGGAATGTGACAACAGTAAGTAAATGTGTGTGACATCACTGATACATTTTTTTAAATCGCATAATGGCCTGAACAATATCCAGAACAATATTATTATGTAACATATTTATTCGGCCAAGAAAATAAAATTGTGTGGCTATTTATTTTTTGTATTTATGACTACTTTTTGAGCACATTCAACTATACCGTGATCATTTTGGTGACAATAACTGTGATATAAAAATTGTAATTTCGCTACATTCCTAGTGGAGATACAAAGGTAAAGCTAATTCTGATAAATGTTTCCACAAATTTTAAATAAAAGTGCTTGGTAGACATTTTCTGCCAAATCAATAGTCATTTGCAACAATGCTGCAATCTTCTACAAGATGTGCTGACTGTCGAATTTGAACCATGGCGCTATTTGCAAGATCAATCTTAAGCAAAGATACAAGGTTGAAGCTAAGTTGTTGAAAATTTTATTTGTAAATTTGGACTGATAGCGCTCGGTCGTTGTATCATTTTCTGGTGACTTTATACTCTTTAGCAACTATGCTAACATATTCTAAAGCAGGGGTGTCAAAGTCAAATACAGAGTGGGCCAAAATTTTAAACTGAACAAAGCCGCGGGCCAAGGGTTGAACAAATGAACCTTTTAATAAGGACCCAAACAAGTTTTGCATTGAATATTGAACAAGCAAGGCTTATATAACTTTATAGTGACATGCAAAATCAAGTTTCAAATAATCCATCCATCCATCCATCATCTTCCGCTTATCCGAGGTCGGGTCGCAGGGGCAGCAGCCTAAGCAGGGAAGCCCAGACTTCCCTATCTCCAGCCACTTCGTCTAGCTCTTCCCGGGGGATCCCGAGGCGTTCCCAGGCCAGCCGGGAGACATAGTCTTCCCAACGTGTCCTGGGTCTTCCCCGTGGCCTCCTACCAGCTGGACGTGCCCTAAACACCTCCCTAGGGAGGCGTTCGGGTGGCATCCTGACCAGATGCCCGAACCACCTCATCTGGCTCCTCTCGATGTGAAGGAGCAGCGGCTTTACTTTGAGTTCCTCCCGGATGGCAGAGCTTCTCACCCTATCTCTAAGGGAGAGCCCCGCCACCCGGCGGAGGAAACTCATTTCGGCCGCTTGTACCCGTGATCTTATCCTTTCGGTCATGACCCAAAGCTCATGACCATAGGTGAGGATGGGAACATAGATCGACCGGTAAATTGAGAGCTTTGCCTTCCGGCTCAGCTCCTTCCTCACCACAACGGATCGATACAACGTCCGCATTACTGAAGACGCCGCACCGATCCGCCTGTCGATCTCACGATCCACTCTTCCCCCACTCGTGAACAAGACTCCTAGGTACTTGAACTCCTCCACTTGGGGCAGGGTCTCCTCCCCAACCCGGAGATGGCACTCCACCCTTTTCCGGGCGAGAACCATGGACTCGGACTTGGAGGTGCTGATTCTCATTCCGGTCGCTTCACACTCGGCTGCGAACCGATCCAGTGAGAGCTGAAGATCCCGGTGAGATGAAGCCATCAGGACTACATCATCTGCAAAAAGCAGAGACCTAATCCCGTGGCCACCAAACCGGATCCCCTCAACGCCTTGGCTGCGCCTAGAAATTCTGTCCATAAAAGTTATGAACAGAATCGGTGACAAAGGACAGCCTTGGCGGAGTCCAACCCTCACTGGAAACGTGTCCGACTTACTGCCAGCAATGCGGACCAAGCTCTGACACTGATCGTACAGGGAGCGGACTGCCACAATAAGACAGTCCGGTACCCCATACTCTCTGAGCACTTCCCACAGGACTCCCCGAGGGACACGGTCGAATGCCTTCTCCAAGTCCACAAAGCACATGTAGACTGGTTGGGCAAACTCCCATGCACCCTCAAGAACCCTGCCGAGAGTATAGAGCTGGTCCACAGTTCCACGACCAGGACGAAAACCACACTGTTCCTCCTGAATCCGAGGTTCGACTATCCGGCGAAGCCTCCTCTCCAGTACACCTGAATAAACCTTACCGGGAAGGCTGAGGAGTGTGATCCCACGATAGTTGGAACACACCCTCCGGTCCCCCTTCTTAAAGAGAGGGACCACCACCCCGGTCTGCCAATCCAGAGGTACCGCCCCCGATGTCCACGCGATGCTGCAGAGTCTTGTCAACCAAGACAGCCCCACAGCATCCAGAGCCTTAAGGAACTCCGGGCGGGTCTCATCCACCCCCGGGGCCTTGCCGCCGAGGAGCTTTTTAACTACCTCAGCGACCTCAGCCCCAGAAATAGGAGAGTCCACTGCAGCTTCCCCAGGCACCGCTTCCTCAAAGGAAGACGTGTTGGTGGGATTGAGGAGGTCTTCGAAGTATTCCCTCCACCGATCCACAACATCCACAGTCGAAGTCAGCAGAACACCATCCGCACCATACACGGTGTTGATAGTGCACTGCTTCCCCTTCCTGAGGCGGCGTATGGTGGTCCAGAATCGCTTCGAAGCCGTCCGGAAGTCGTTTTCCATGGCTTCCCCGAACTCTTCCCATGTCTGAGTTTTTGCCTCCGCGACCGCTAAAGCTGCACACCGCTTGGCCCGTCGGTACCCGTCCATTGCCTCCGGAGTCCTATGAGCCAAAAGAACCCGATAGGACTCCTTCTTCAGCTTGACGGCATCCCTCACTGCTGGTGTCCACCAACGGGTTCTGGGATTACCGCCACGACAGGCACCAACAACCTTGCGGCCACAGCTCCAAACAGCCGCCTCGACAATAGAGGTTCGGAACATGGTCCACTCGGACTCAATGTCCCGCACCTCCCTCGTGACATGTTCAAAGTTCTCCCGGAGGTGTGAATTGAAACTCTCTCTGACAGGAGCCTCTGCCAGACGTTCCCAGCAGACCCTCACAATGCGTTTGGGCCTGCCAGGTCTGTCCGGCATCCTCCCCCACCATCGCAGCCAACTCACCACCAGGTGGTGATCGGTAGAAAGCTCCGCCCCTCTCTTCACCCGAGTGTCCAAAACATAATTCCGCAAATCCGATGACACAACTACAAAGTCGATCATGGAACTGCGGCCTAGGGTGTCCTGGTGCCAAGTGCACATATGGACACCCTTATGTTTGAACATGGTGTTTGTTATGGACAATCCGTGACGAGCACAAAAGTCCAATAACAAAACACCACTCGGGTTTAGATCCGGGCGACCATTCTTCCCAATCACGCCTCTCCAGGTTTCACTGTCGTTGCCAACATGAGCGTTGAAGTCCCCCAGTAGGACAAGGGAATCACCTGGGGGAGCACTTTCCAGTACTCCCTCGAGTGTGCCCAAAAAGGGTGGGTATTCTGAACTGCTGTTTGGTGCGTAAGCACAAACAACAGTCAGGACCCGTGCCCCCACCCGAAGGCGAAGGGAAGCTACCCTCTCGTCCACTGGGTTGAACTCAAACGTGCAGGCTTTGAGCCAGGGGGCAATGAGAATTGCCACCCCAGCCCGTCGCCTCTCACTGCCGGCAACGCCAGAGTGGAAGAGGGTCCAGTCCCTCTCGAGAGAACTGGTTCCAGAGCCCTTGCTGTGCGTCGAGGTGAGTCCGACTATATCCAGCCGGAACTTCTCTACCTCGCGGACTAGCTCAGGCTCCTTCCCCCCCAGTGAGGTGACGTTCCACGTCCCAAGAGCTAGCTTCTGTAGCCGAGGATCGGACCGCCAAGTGCCCTGCCTTCGGCTGCCGCCCAGCTCACAATGCACCCGACCTCTATGGCCCCTCCTATGAGTGGTGAGCCCATTGGAGGGATGACCCACGTTGCCTCTTCGGGCTGTGCCCGGCCGGGCCCCATGGGGACAGGCCCGGCTACCAGGCGCTCGCCATCGTGCCCCAACTCCGGGCCTGGCTCCAGAGCGGGGCCCCGGTGACCCGCGTCCGGGCGAGGGAAATCTGAGTTCATTTTGTTGTAATTCCATAGAAGACTTTGAGCTGTTCTTTGTCTGATCACTCACCTAGGACCTGTTTGTCTTGGGAGACCCTACCAGACAACATAGCTCCTAGGATCATTGGGACACGCAAACTCCTCTACCACGGTAAGGTAGCAGCTCAGAGAGGAGATTTCAAATAATAATAATAATAATAATTATAAAATATCAATGGCATATCAAATAAAATTTAAATAAAAATTGAGTGCCTCTTTTCTATTTGCAGCCTTCTGAGGTAAATATCAAAATAAACTTTGTCCACAGGCTAATAATAAATTTGAAAATAAAATAACAATGAATGAATCAAACATTCCAGCCTTGAAGTAACAAGAGAAAGTGCATGAACAAATTGTTAATTATTGCTCAGTTTGCTACACTGATTTGCTTGAACAATGAATATGGAACAAGCAATAATTATATAACTTAATAGTGCAAAATCAACATTCAAAAAACAAACGGAAAAAAAAAGGTCAAATAAATACAATTTAAATAAAATATTTGATGCCTCTTTTCTATTTGCAGCCTTCTGAGGTAAATATCAACATTACATTTTTCCACAGGCTAATAAATAAAATAATAATGAGATGGGTGGGGTTGGTGGTGGGGGGCGGGTTTTGGTGGTAGTCAGTGCTGCAAGGGTTTCTGGGTATTTGTTCTGTTTATGTTGTGTTACGGTGCGGATGTTCTCCCGAAATGTGTTAGTCATGCTTGTATGGTGTGGGCTGACAGTGTGGGGCATATTTGTAACAGTGTTAAAGTTGTTTATACGGCCACCCTCAGTCTGACCTGTATGGCTGTTGAGCATGTATGATTGGCATTCACTTAAGTGTGTGTACAAGTTGCATATTTGCACGTTTGAAATAAATATTCAAATTTAAATAGTACCGGCGGGCCGGCTCTAATGTTAATTTGATATTGCCTCAAGGGCCAAATGAAATTGTACTGCGGGCCAAATTTGGCCCACGGGCCAGAGTTTGACACCCATGTTCTAAAGTATATGCGTCAGAGATGATGAGCTGTGTTTAATTTGAAACACAGCCATGATTATAAGATTAATCTTGGGCAGAGATGCAAACTTAAAGCTAACTTGCAAGATTTTCACAATTTTGTACTGATAACGCTTGTTTGTTTTGTTGTCAATAAGAACTGTCGTCAATTAGTTCTCATTAGCAACTATGCTATCATACATTATACAATATTTCTGGTAGTGCTGATTAAGTTTTTCATTTTTACCATAGCACTGTTATTTAGATCAATCTTTAGGGCGGAAATAAGGTTACAGCTAAATGTTTTTCACAAATTTGGACTGTTTAATCATTTTCCAGAGAATCCATATTCATCAGCAGCTGTGCTAACTGTAGCCACAGGGATGTTTATAAGAAGACCTTTGGCAGATCTTTCCTATACATTAATAATTAAGGCAAAGGTTTGTTGTGTCTGAAATGTTCAATTTTGTAATGGTGTAGTCGGTGTGACGGTGATGCAGCAGAGGGCCTGAGGCCTGGCCCCGTTTTTCACACTTGACAAGATTTGAACAAAAGCAGAGACTTCCAAACGCAACTGACCCCAAACAACACCCCCCCGTCGACATCCCCTCTCACCGCTGCCCCCAGTAATGATACAATCATCAATCCAGAGACTGCAGATCAGAGAACGCCATGGGTTTGTTTTAACTGTTGAAAATGACTTTAATGTGCATCCAGTCAGCGGCTGCAGGTGTGTTGGTTTAGGTGATGATTAAAAAAATTGAAGATCAAGATGTCAGGGTGTCTCTCTGACTTTGTGCCCGGTGGAGGGATCAAGCAAAGCTGTTAGGATTAACGTGGGGAATGTCATCTTTACATGCATGACATAAGCCATGTTTCCACCAAGGTAAACCGTGATCCCGCTTGCGTTTCCACTCCAGTCACTAAAGAGCAATGGTCATCATCAAACCATACTGAAGGGTACTGAATACAGATGAAACAATACAGGTTTTATTGTTAAACCTGTGATAAAACTGCTATTGTAACACGTAAAAATATAATTCTCATTTTTGTTGTAGAAGAACTGAAGTGATGGATAGTCTTAGGGATGTTTGATGTAGTTGATGTTTGCCATTGCTTTCCCTGAAGCCATAAGAGAAAAAAAAAGACATTAATCGACAAACTGGAAATGTCAAGATGTCAGTGAAGAGACGCTCTAGAAAAAGACCGGTGAGCAAGTCAAGGTTATCCCATATCAAACAATCCGCAGACGACAGGTCGAATGGAATGCGCCGCAGCGGCTGATTGGGCCGAAGGCTGCTGTCTGTCATATGACTCCCACCTCCCCCATGACCCTCTCCAGTTGTGTAGAGAGGACATTACCTGGTGAGTCAGAAGGAGAAAGGGCCAGTAAGAGGAGCTGAGCAGAAGGAACTGTTACCTGAGCATCTCTAGTCTCAAAGGTCCAATGTTGTGACATTTTTCAACAATTTTTAAATAACAATTAGTTTAATTTAGAGTCAGTCAATCGTGAATTGGCCGATATGTATTGATGATGCTAGCTTACCACCACCAAAGTGTGAATGTATAATGGGTTCTCGGTGTACGCGCTTTGAGTCACTAGAAAAAAAGCACTATATAAATATCAATAATTACTTTTATTTAAAAACATTTTTTTCTTTTTTAAAAAACAGGCTTTGCTGCACATTTTAAAATAACGAGTGCACAGATATAGTGTATGCGTGGCGCAGTGGGAGAGTGGCCGTGTGCGACCCGAGGGTCCCTGGTTCAAATCTCACCTAGTACCAACCTCGTCACGTCCGTTGTGTCCTGAACAAGACACTTCACCCTTGCTCCTGATGGGTGCTGGTTGGCGCCTTGCATGGCAGCTCCCTCCATCAGTGTGTGAATGTGTGTGTGAATGGGTAAATGTGGAAGTAGTGTCAAAGCGCTTTGAGTACCTTGAAGGTAGAAAAGCGCTATACAAGTACAACCCATTTATCATTTATCATTTCCATAAGCGATACCGGATTTATAACATCCCGTTTTGTGTGTTTATATTTTTTATCCTTATGCTAATTTGTGTACTCCTATCTGTGTTTCCAAGAAGAACTTTAGATTTTTACGCATACACTCTATCTGTGCACTCGTTATTTTAAAATGTGCAGCAAAGCCTGTTTTTAAAAAAAAAAAAAATGTTTTTAAATAAAAGTAATTATTGATATTTATATAGTGCTTTTTTTCTAGTGACTCAAAGCGCGTACACCGAGAACCCATTATACATTCACACTTTGGTGGTGGTAAGCTACATTTGTAGCCACAACTGCCCTTGGGTAGACTGACGGAAACGTGGCTGCCAATGTGGGCCTACGGCCTCTCTGACCATCACCTAACATTCACATACCTTTGTGGGTGGCACTAAGACCAAGGCATTGACTAGGATGACAGAAGCTGGATTCATACCAGGAACTCTTAAGTTTCTGGACAGCCGCTCTACTATCTGAGCCACACCGCCCCAAATATCCTATTCGGCCGTATACATGTACATACTAAAGTAGTTAGGGGTAGGTCAGAGGCGGTATCATATTATGAAGTGTTTTCCTTTTGATAAAAACCTGGAACTTCAAATGTGATGTCTTCTCCCAAAAGTGGAGTAAACAAATGAGGAAGGTTATCATTTTTTTAAACGTTTCGTGGGCATGAATGGTGCTTACTTGTACTGTTAAAACATCATTAGAAAGTCAAATTTGCATAAGAAGGAGTACCCTTAATTCTGGAAAATCCAAAGATACCCACTTGCATACATCAATCAATGTTTATTTATATAGCCCTAAATCACTAGTGTCTCGAAGGGCTGCACAAACCACAACACAAACCACAACGACATCCTCGGTAGAGCCCACATAAGGGCAAGAAAAACTCACCCCAGTAGGACGTCAGTGACAGTTACAATGATGACTATGAGAAACCTTGGAGAGGACCGCATATGTTGGCAACCCCCCCCCCCTCTAGGGGACCGAAAGCAATGGATTTTGAGCGGGTCTAACATGATACTGTAAAAGTTCAATCCATAGTGGATCCAACACAACCGTGAGAGTCCAGTCCTAAGTGGATCCAACATAGTAGCGAGAGTCCCGTCCATAGTGGAGCCAACAGGAAACCATCCCAAGCGGAGGCGGATCAGCAGCGGATCAGCAGCGCAGAGATGTCCCCAGTGGAATCACAGGCGAGCGGTCCATCCTGGGTCCCGACTCTGGACGAGCGGTCCATCCTGGGTCCCGACTCTGGACAGCCAGTACTTCATCCATGGCCACCGGACCGGACCCCCTCCACCAAGGAGAGTGGGACAGAGGAGAAAAAGAAAAGAAACCGCAGATCAACTGGTCTAAAAAGGGGGTCTATTTAAAGGCTAGAGTATACAAATGAGTTTTAAGGTGAGACTTAAATGCTTCTACTGAGGTAGCATCTCGAACTGTTACCGGTAGGGCATTTCAGAGTACTGGAGCCCGAACGGAAAACGCTCTATAGCCTGTAGACTTTTTTTGGGCTCAGGTAATCACTAATAAGCCAGAGTCCTTTGAACGCAGACTTCTTGCTGGGACATATGGTACAATACAGTCGGGACGGTAGGCTGGTGTACATGTGATCATTATTGATGTGTGTTTCCAGTTAAGTTCAGTTTTTAGACCAGATATACATGTCAAGGAGTTGGTGAAACCGTCGTTTGATTTCTTACTGCTCTCCTGAACATCTCCAGCTGCTTCTTTTCAAAACCTTTAAGGTGTCACACTGTGACGCATGTCCACATAGACAATTAATGGGGTCTTAACCTCCGGTACTCATGGACAAATAATGGGGTCTTAACCTCCGATAAATATCCCAGAAACCCATGGGATTGTGTTTTAGGCGCCAAAGTGTCACACAGAGTTCAGTTTCATGAGGATGAGGGATGAGGAAGGTGATGCCCCACCAGTGGATGATAGCAGCAGCAACAATTAATCCCTGGCCTGAACCCATTTCATGGCAGCAATCTAAAGAGCTTGTATTCCTGGTATTTTGTTTCATACCTGGAACCCGACTAAATCGTGAGATCTGTCTTTTCGGCATCTCCTCCACCTCGTGAATGGTGTCTTTTTTTTGCAGTGAGTGTCTGAGGCCCAACAGACTTAAGGCCACCAGTGAACAAAAGACTGAAAAAGGCTGGAATTTTGTTTCATACCTTGAACCCGACTAAATTGTGAGATCTGTCTTTTCAGCATCTCCTCCAACTCGTGAATGGTGTCTTCTTTTTCAGTGAGTGTCTGAGGCCCAACAGACTCAAGGCCACCAGTGAACAAAAGACTGAAAAAGGCTGGCAAAGGCTTCAAGTTTTTTCTCGAGCTTGCTGTTATTATGCCAGACATGTCAAATAAAAACACACACCAATAGTTCAGTTGCTGTGACTCATTCTTTAATATTGAGTTACACATTCACTGAGACTTACCGATAGGCGGAGTACTCTTTGTTTGAGTTGGGTCTGGAATGAGAAACTTGGGTGCTACTCGTGCCTTCCCCTCATCCTTCCCTTGGCATTTGTATTCGATTCTTAAACTTATTAAAGTTGATAGTCAGTCCTCTTTTGTCCCTTGTATCATCAACATCTACTCAAAGCTGCTGGAGCTCTCGTTCAAAACAGCAAACTATCACAACTTCAAAAACTCATGCCTCTAGATCTGTGGAAACAACAGATAGATGGACAAACAGAGGAATAGATGTATGGATAGATTTATGAATGAATAGACGAAGGAGAGTCCCACTGACATTTCCTGAGACTGTTAAATAGGTACGAAGTGGTCACGCAGAAGCCAACATTTTTGTTTTGTTTCGGTGTGAGAGCATTCTGTATAAATGACAGCAGCATCACTGTGAGAAGACAGCTGCTGCAGATGTTTTTCACTATAAAAATATAAAAAAGGCAGCAATGCTCCTAGAGAACAGCTAATAAACTGCCAGCATACATCTTGGATGTGTCTACTTCTGGCTGTAGCATTGTGCAGAAGGTATTGTATCAATAACTGTAAAAAAAAAATACTTACGAAGAGTGGTCTTAAAGGTGACATATGTAGTAATGTGGTCAGAAATGGTACTGCAATCACTGTCAAAATTCTGTAGTGCCCTCCCACTCTCCATGACTGAGGTTGGCAGATACGCAGCCGAATCCGAATCCTACTCCCAAGGAACTTCAAATGGCAGTCAACGAATCCTACGCTTTAGGGTTCTCTTGTTTATGCTTCTTGCAAGATGGTTTAATAAGTAATTATGCCACATTTTACTGAATTCGATTAGTCAAATGTATTTGTAAAGTTACTCAGCAATATTTCCGTCGGGAGTCGGGACAGATTCTTGGCATTACTCTGCTAAAATGTGTAATTTCACCACATGGACCACCATCAAAATAATTATAAACAATATTATATAATTATATATTATATATCGCATTGGCCTACTTCGATGGCAAGTCAAGGCCGACAGTAAAATTCAGCATAACTCCATGTTGCATCCAACCTGACCCACTGCATTTCTTTCCATATACGCACATCACCTTCTTTCAGTCGAGAGTGCAATTCCATGAGCCAACCCACGGTACGCAAAAACCATGCTACGCATAAATCATATAACCTACTACCATGTCAATACACAAAGTACACAATTATTACATGTAATGCATTGTATTGTGCCAAGCAAACACCACTTCATGTGTGTTTGATGCACATACAGTACCAGAAACTGCAATTAGCCTTGCTAATGTTGAAACGCATTGAAACTTTTATTAGCATTTCCTCAGTATATCTGCATATTGATAACGAAATAGGCACTGACACTACTCATACCCACATTGGTTTCATTTGTCGAAAATATACTTTTCCCTGTCAGTTGGATGACACATCGAAATACAGGCTAACGAGCATATATTTCCCCCTTTAACCTATATGTCAGTGTGTCATTGACTGGGCTGGCATGCTAAGCATTCGTTGCACAAACATACTAGCTTTGTTAGTCAAGATCATAGACTGTATTGGACAATATAGTTTACATAAAAAATATGCATTTTCATTTTTTTTACATGTAATAAGAAAAGGTAAATGCCTGACTTACCTATCACGGTCGAAATTGGCAAGTTGGGCGTGAGATGAAAACATTTTCTCCGCCTTCAATTGTCTCCATCTTTCAAAGGCATCCCCGATGCAAATCCTTGTTTTTTTGTTCCTGGCTTTGTTATTAATAAGTTGAGAATCGTAACGACGCCTTTTAGATTTACTAAGGTCTGACATGTTAAGTAACTTTACCAGTGGCAGTAGTTCAACAAAGTGGGTGGTGTGTAACTGGCAACCTGGATGAGACACACTCACAGACTTTTTAATTGGTGAAACGGTGGAGGGTGGGGCATCGAAATTAAAACAATAACAATAGGTTGGGGCTGTAAATATAATTTTGAAATGAGCATATCCCGGCTGAAATACCATTATCAGTTATAAAGGTATTCGAAAAAAACATGATTTATCAATGCCTTTTGACATATCAGGGCCATTTAATGACGACTTCACATTAAATTATTACATACGGCAACTTTAAGGATAAATTAGGACAATCCTGTTATGAGATTTCCGACTGGAGTACCTGTATTAACCCAGAGATCTCTTTTTTTTTTGAGACGGACAATATTTAATACAATAAAGGCAAGACAGGTACAAAAAAGACATATTTCTTAGCTTCATTCATCACCATTAGCATCTGTTGTTTGTTGACAACCATTGAGACACTGGTTTGTGTGAGTGACAGGAAGAAAAGCTTTGACTTGCTTGAAAGAGATGTGGTTTTGGAACCACTTGTTTGTTTGCGTGTGTAATTCTCCAGAATATAAGACAACTGCTTTTTTTCACTTTTTACTATTGCCCGTTAAGAACTGGCCATCCTAATGTTGCGGTTCAGCACAGAGAACATACTACTGCCAAACAGACCCATCTTTGTCCGAGGCTTCTTTCCCTCCAGGCAATGAAGACTCTGCCATGATTTTTCTGGCCGGCATTTTCCTGATATTCAGCTTTCCATCCCGTGAGGCACTTTTGGGTTTCTTTGTCTAAGAGACAGCCGTTCAGTCTCCAGCTGCGGCCTCAAGTCTAGAGTGGAATTTATTGTCTCTGTGTGAAAGGTTCTTCCAGTTAAGCCCCCTGTAATATCAAACCTGCGGACTTCCTGCCACATATTTTATTGTCACTGCTAATCATGGGCCCATTGGTTCTGCAGACACCTTGTCCTTCCCCACCTCTCGTCCACATGTCAGTCGCTATCACCCTCTTGTCTCATTCCAAGTCGGCTCGGTAAAAGGCATCCTGTTTCTTGGCTTCTGTTGCGACGATGGAAAAAACTTAGAAAAGCAGGGGAAGTTCACAGCACTCTCTTTCATTTCATTCACATTCAAAAGCTCATTTCATATCCGTCTGTTTTCTCCTTTAATTTTTTGACACGCCTCTTTGACAACCCCCTGGATGAACCCATGTCAACCCTTTTCTTTTGCAAACTCGTAGTATGGACTTCTGCTGAGGCTGTTGTATGTTTGCTAATTAGCAGTTAGAGCTGTGGGACATTTGGAAGGATGTCAAGTGATTTATTTGCTGCGTAGGATGGCTTCAGAGCCTCGGTAGAGGTGCACAATATGTAGAGTTCTCCTTTCAAAAACAGAGGCGGCCTACAGAGAGGCTTTTTGAAATGAGATTACCAGACACTGAGGGTAAAAGCACAATATGGGATGAGAAGAAGATTGAAGGTATTCATATTTGGTGACGTGGGCGGGGGGTGGGACACCGTTTAAAAAGGGGGCTTTATCATGTCATCGTATGTTAAATGTTGCTTTCTGGGTCAGTTGTAGTGGAGAGGCTGCAGGGCTCAGGCTTAGTGTGGGGGTGTGGTGTGGTTCTTTTCCTTTTTATCAGCATTTTATTAGTACCATCATTTTATAATTTCATGTGCATTTTCACCCTCAGACATCATTTTAAGGAATAGCCGCATCTTGATCGTCTAGAATTGTCTGGAACATTTAATGGCTCTGATAACATTAACAAGATAGTGTTTGTATTTGTTCCAGGACCAGGAAATACTGAGTGAAGCAGTGCAAATAAAGGCGATGTGGTGCAAAATCAGGCTTTGTTTATTCACTAATGATTATCTGGTTGACCTATACAAGAAAACACACTCGGAAATTGTGGTATGCTAACCATATCTCAAAGTGTTTTCTATAGGCTGTGTTAGCTTACTTTAAACTCTGTGTTTGATTAGTGTGTTCAGACCAAACAAAGTGCAGTTTGATTAAAATTGTCTAATTACCTTGGAACACTTGTCAATGAGCACCTAAGTTGCTGACTAGTTTCTGCACGTTTCCTGACATAAACGTTTGCGCTCGCTATTTGTGATATTAGCTCACATTTCAGAATGTCATACATTGGAACTCCTACTATCTCCATTGCTGGTTTATCGGGTTTTCTTACCCCATTCCCTTTACACAGAATGGCGAGGTGTATAAATAAATAGCGATAGCTGGGGATTGTTTTTTTTAGATCAATAGTAGCCAATTAAGAGATATCAACGCTTACAACACCTAAAAGAGTGCAGACCTCAGCATCCTAGCATCTCGTCCCTATCAATGTCCGTCAACACTTAGCTCTGTGGTGTCTTTTATTGCATGTTTGAAAGGACATCGTGTTTACTTCCAGTAACGTTCAGTCCTTCATTATTGCTTTGTGCCTCTTTGCTGCGTAGCTCATACATATTTATCTCTTGCTCCTCCCAACCCCTTCCACATGTGTTAATACTGTTAAAATGTGTCTGCCGGTGATTACATTCTGCAGCCCGGCTCAGGGATGCACAGTTAAGGGGTTTAAATGCTGGAGGTGATGAAATATGCAGCATTTGTTACTGTCTTCAGTGTGCTGTAATGTTTTAAAAGCATGCACACGTATACTAACACCTTGACATTTTGCCATAATAAGCTAGTTACGGGTTTTTCCTGTCCTGTCAAATACCCAACCAGCCATTAGGTCTATCTTTAAGCACTTCTAAACATGCAGCTTCCTGTTTCCAGTAGTATTCCAAATGAGCCTGTGAGGCTTTCCTTCTGCTGGACTTTTTAATTCCAGTGTTCATGTCAGTGTCATGTCTTTCTCTCTTCCTCCATCAATCCCATAAGCCCCCCGCCTGGCAAGCGTGTTGGCACCAAAGCAGCTGAGTGCAGCTTGACTCCTCAAACTTGGACTGTTGTCCATTAGGAGTCACTCACAGCGAGATTCTGTCTAGATTTGCTGGAGTCCAAACAAAATATGAGGAGACAGTCTTGTCCAATTTAAACCCCGCAGTTGTGGCTCCATCTCAATGAAGACATCTTTGCAGAGAAACGCTCCTTTGTGAACATACTGTAAAAGACCGATTACGTTATTTGTCAGAGCAAATTAACAGTATAAGCATGCTGTTTAGGAGCATCAGAGGGGGATGGTATGTTAGCTATGTGGGGCACAGAAGTGTCAGCTTGCCCTTCAGTTGAGCCTGTTGACAGCAAATGTGCATGATTTAGCTCACAATGATTCCACTGATTTGTTTGCGCATCCAGCCATCCAGCTGATCCCTGCATCTCTTGGCTTTACTGCAGGTTTGAGATTGAAGCAGCTGTAGGAGAGCATCAGCTAATGACTAGAGTCATTGATTATGATTCATTCAAACTCAGAAGTCCCTTATTGTGCAAAGTGTGTCTTTTAAAATGTTATCTGACAGTAGCAAGTGCCAATAGAGTCTCAGAGTGAGTAATATTTTGTATACACCAAACCACCAACAAATAAGTACAGTTGATCCCTGCCGTTCACAGAGGTTACATTCAAGGCCCCCAGCGAATGGCCAAAAACTGAAACCAATGAACGCACTCTATAAAAGCCCCAAAAATGACTATTTTGACACTACCTTATAATAAATGTCTTTTGCATTACATTTTACTCATCAAAATCAATTCTTGTCATACAGTAAGATGTTATACTCACAAAACATGCACTTACACAACATCAAGTCTTGTCAGAGCTCTTGTGAGCAGACGTGAGTAGTAACTTGTAACCTTACTTAGGTATTTTTTAGAAGAAATGTGTACTTTTCAGAGTAGTTTTAATGAAACATATTTTAATTGAGTATTTTTGTGGAGAAAAAACTCTACTTTTAGTGCGTTACACAGTTTTATTTCAAATGCTACATTTATTTACCTCGTCAATACGTGTGTTAATAATCTTTTGATTACTGCTTGCACAGATGTATTGTTTTGGTTCGTTAGAGAGACTTCTTCCGGCAGCCACTGTCACGTGACTCTATTTCCTTAATCCAATGTAAACATTAGTAACGTTCGACTCCATTTCACCAATCAAACGGAGGCTGGCTGTCACGGGATCGCAATGAAACTGCTGCGCCCCCACGCTGTAAAATGTGACATGAAGGTGTGCGTCTTGCAGTTTACCTTACAAATTGCAAAAAAGAACAGCAATATCATGTGGTGTCATCTTTGTCAATACAAATTTTCACATTTCTGTCGGTCATTTTCCACTTCCAACTATAGAAAACATAAAGTAAAGCAGTTTTATATGTTATAGCTGATCATATGCTAGCTAACATTAGCCCTGTTAGGACATTGTAAGCGACAATCTTTTGTGGTAAAGTACATACTGTAGTAAAACAAAACACTTTATTGTTATCAAACATGAGAACCTGACAAAAATACCAGTGAAAGTGCAGTTGAAATGAAATATAAACAATAAATAACATGTTGAAAATAAATACATACATACCTGTCACAAACTTGTCGCGTTGACGAAAGTCATGTTACTCAGGATGCAATGGACAAGCAGGAGGCTAAGTGCAGGTAAGAATATTTAATCTTGAGGAAGGAACAACACAAAAAGGTGTTGTGCCGCTGTGTGATGCTGACGGCAAGTTTTGTTTTAGCAGCAAAAAAAACAAAGGTAGCAGCGTCAAGCATAGAGCTAGAAGGCATACTAAACAGACGCAAACCAAGAGCGTAACTTGTCGCGTGTAGCGAACAATTATCCATCAACTAAGGCTGGGTAACCAAAGAACATAAAGAGGAGTGATTAAGTAAGGATACAGGTGGGAACACTAATCACTAAACAGAAATACGAGTGTCTAATTTGCGCACCTAGCAACAAGAAAAGTAAACAGAGGAAAGCGCAGAGGACAAAACAGAACACTACACTGTAAATAATAACCAAAACACAAAACAAGACATGACCCAAATAGCTAGTAAACAAAGTTACTCGCCAGTTGCTCATTACTAGAATATGTTTTTCGTGGAATACTTTGGAAAGGATAGGATATACTTTATTTATCCCACAATGGGTAAAATATGTGGAAAATAAGATAAAAACTAGAGGGAAACTTTAAATTCAGAAAGGACATTAAAGACATTAAAAGAGCTAATGCAACCTGCTGCCACTACAGCAGCACCATTTCTACATACAGCAAAAAATTTAAAACAAAAAAACTATACATAATACATATTGCATAGACACGATTGCACCATGCATAGACAAACAACAACAAAAAAACACTATCTCAATACCCACATAGAACACCGCGGTGGTTTCTGCGGTGCTCCATGCCATCATTCCCTGGGGTGTGACAGCATGGCCAAAGACAGGAACAGACCCAACAAAGCGACAAAGAGAGCCCACTCCTTCCGAGGCTCCCCACCAGCCTCCAGCCAATGTCCGGTCGGCGCATAATTATCCAGCCAGGACTCTGTGAAACCCCTCCATCCTGCTGTAGAGAGCGTAAATCTCTCTCATGACAACCGATGGCAAACACCGCACAAACCTATGCCCTTTCTCCCGACGCCCAACGGCAGCTACGCAGCCCCTGTGTCCTGTCTCACCACGCGAGCATCAATGTGGGACAGAGCCAGCAGCTGGTCTCTGGTGCCAACAACCCAAGCCAAGGCCAAAATAAATCCCTCAATAAGGCAGACATTAAAGTCCACAAAAATCACCAAAAAGCAACATAGAAGTCACTGAAATGCCCCCCCCCCCTCGTTCCGCAGTGCTAAAGGGGCCTGTACCAAAAGGTAAAACACAAAAGGGAAATGTCAAATAAGACAGAATACACACAAGAGAATAGCGATCCTGCAACCAGCTGCCACTACAACAGTGCCATCTTCAAAAAAAAGTTTTACTTAAAGGCCTACTGAAACCCACTACTACCCACCACGCAGTCTGATAGTTTATACATCAATGATGAAATATTAACATTGCAACACATGCCAATACGGCCTTTTTAGTTTACTAAATTGCAATTTTAAATTTCCCGGGAGTTTCGTCTTGAAAACGTTGTGTAATGATGACGTGTACGCAAGACGTCACAGGTTTTTAGGAAGTATGAGCGCTACGCACACACACAGCTAAATGTCGTCTGCTTTAACCGCATAATTACACAGTATTTTGGAGAACTGTGTTGCTGAATCTTTTGCAATTTGTTCAATTAAAATTAGAGAAGTCAAAGTAGCAAGATGGAGTTTGGAAGCTTTAGCCTTTAGCCACACAAACACACGGTGATTCCTTGTTTAAAATTCACGGAGTTGAAACTTTCCTATGGATCACAGCGGACATGGATCCTGACCACTTGTCAACCAGCAGGTTTCGGTGAGAAAATTGTGGTTAAAAAGTCGCTTCTTACCGGAGATCAGCTGAGCTTATGCCTCCCTTACAGCTGCCGTTGACTTCCCCGAGACACTGCACGTCAACACCCGGCCGTGGACGTATACTTCCGACTATCAGGTACTGTTAAACTCACTAAAACAGTAGCAACACAATAGAAAGATAAGAGATTTCCCAGAATTATCCTAGTAAATGTCTCTGAAAACATATGAATCTGTCTAAATGCAACGCGATTGCAATCGCGTTTTTTATTTATTTATTTTTTCTAGTCCATCGCTATCAATATCCTCAGACACGAATCTTTCATCCTCGCTCAAAATAATGGGGAAATTGTCGTTTTCCCGGTCCAAATAGAACTTTTTGTTGGAGGCTCCCATTATAAACAATGTGAAGATGTGAGAAGCTCTCAACGGGTGACGTCATCATCTGCGACTTCTGGTAGAGGCAGGGCTTTTCTCCAGTTGCGAACTTTATCGTGGATGTTCTCTACTAAATCCTTTCAGCAAAAATATGGCACTATTGCGAAATGATCAAGTATGACACATAGAATGGACCTGCTATCCCCGTTTAAATAAGAAAATCTCCTTTCAGTAGGCCTTTAAGTAATCATTTGGATGACAACTTTTTACTTTTACTTGATTCATATAACTCTAAAAATGTAAGTACTATACATATAGTATAAACTACACAATTTTTGACTGCTATACCCACTTCTGCTTGTGAATCTAGATTCAAAGCTGCAGCACTTTTGCCCCTACAGATAGCATCATCAAATCACGTTTGATTTAAGTTACGATTTAAAGAAATCAATGAATATGTGTAAGAGTAAATATGGTACCCCAAATAGGAAGGGATCTACTGTATATAAAAAAGCTGTGTCCACTGATTTTTTCTGTGAGCCTCCATGATGGTAACATTTCCTGTCAGAGGACAGACGAGCAAAAGAGTGCGAGGCGTATCAAGGAATACGGCTCCCGTCTCAGGTGGATGGTAAAAAAAAACCAAATACAGACGCGAGAATGGATGAAATGGAAATCTGGTGAAAGTATATACTGCAACACACACGCACATGCACCTGGATGCTCACATGAAATGTTTGATGGTTCGCCTGTATTGTTTTGGGCCTTTTTAAGGCTCTGTGGTTTCAGCTGCAGGCATGAAGAAACAAAAACTGTAAGAACGTTATCCATCTTCCCTCTAGCGAGTTTGACAAACTGATCTTTCAGTATCCAGATAGGACAGTAATAATGTCAAACGTGGTGTTCTGCAGCTGTGGCCTTTTGTGTTTGATCTGAAGATAATTGGAAGGGTGTCCTGCTGAAGCTCGGCATGTTTGGGACGCCTCCCCCCCCACCCTTCTCCATTAGTCGGGCCTGTCCCTGGTATTTAACTAGGATTTGTATGGCACGCGTGTGTGTGGGAGAAGGATTTGGCTTCACATGTTGGATCCCAGCAGGGGTGAAAGCTCCACCACTGAGCCCCAAAAGACCAGGGACTCATTGAACCAGACTCCCCCGTCACTCCTAATATAATCTCTTAGTGTTGTCACGATACCTCAACTACTAAGCCTAACAGACTGAGTCAAATAAGTTGCTTTATCATTCGGTAATTAGTTGGTTTCTTGAAGTGTGAGGCGCAGAAGTTTGAGAAAAATAAGGAAGACCCATTGTTTTCAAGCCTACTTAACTACTTTCAGCTATGTTTAAATATATTCTATAGAGATTTTTAAAATATCCTACAGTAAATGGGGCAGCACGGTGGAAGAGAGAGGTTAGTGCGTCTGCCTTACAATACGAAGGTCCTGAGTAGTCCTGGGTTCAATCCCGGGCTCGGTATCTTTCTGTGTGGAGTTTGCATGTCCTCCCCGTGACTGCGTGGGTTCCCTCCGGGTACTCCGGCTTCCTCCCACCTCCAAAGACATGCAACTGGGGATAGGGTGATTGGCAACACTAAATTGGCCCTAGTGTGTGAATGTGAGTGTGAATGTTGTCTGTTTATCTGTGTTCGCCCTGCGATGAGGTGGCGACTTATCCAGGGTGTACCCCGCCTTCCGCCCAATTGTAGCTGAGATAGGCACCAGCACCCCCCGCTACCCCAAAGGGAATAAGCGGTAGACAATGGATGGATGGACAGTAGACGAGCCACCAACTATGTTGTGTTCTGTGAGGCTCATTGTGTAATGCAGTTTCAAATGTATTCCAATGTATTTTCCTGCAATACTTGCTATAATATTTGCAATATGAATGGATTTACACTCAAGGAAATGCCTTGCTCAAACACAAATTACCCCTCAAAGCTGAAGAGTTATCTGGAGCTAGCAAATGCGTCAAATATCCTCCTGAAAACCAGCGTCCTCTGCAAAAAAATAAAGACTAAAAACAAATGTCCACTGCGAAGGTGCGGAATAATAATAATAAAGAATAAAAGAAGAAGTTGTTGCAGGACTGTGTTATTTTTATGACTTGCTATTGCTAACATAAGGTGGCACTTGTTTTGTTTGGAATTAATGTTTGCTACTTTTTTTTGTCTACTAGCATTATCATTTAAAGGCCTACTGAAATGGGATTTTCTTATTTAAACGGGGATAGCAGGTCCATTGTATGTGTCATACTTGATCATTTCACGATATTGCCATATTTTTGCTGAAAGGATTTAGTAGAGAAAATCGACGATAAAGTTCGCAACTTTTGGTGCTGATAAAAAAAGCCTTAGCCTGTACTGGAAGTCACAGACGATGACATCACAAGGGTGAGGGCTCCTCACGTCCTCACATTTTTTTTAATGGGAGCCTCCAGCAGCAATAGCTATTCGGACGGAGAAAACGACAATTTCCCCATTAATTTGAGCGAGGATGAAAGATTTGTGGATGATGATATTGATAGCAAAGGACTAGAAAAAATAAAAAAATAAAGTTACAAAAAAAAAAGGCGATTGCATTGGGACGGATTCAGATGTTTTTATACACATCTACTAGGATCATTCTGGGAAATCCCTTATCTTTCTTTTGTATTGCTACTGTTTTAGTGAGATTAAATAGTACCTGATAGTCGGAGGGGTGTGTCCACGGGTGTATTGAGGCCAGTGTCTGAGGGAAGTCACAGCAGATACAAGGACGGCGCAAACTCCACAGATCTCCGGTAATTGGCGACTTTTTAACACAATTTTCTCACCGAAACCTGCCGGTTGACAAGTGGTTGGGAACACTGTTCGCTTGTCCGCTCTGATCCATAGTAAAGCTTAACCTCTGGGAATTTTAAACAATGAATCACCGTGTGTTTGTGTGGCTAAAGGCTAAAGCTTCCAAACTCCATCTCTCTACTTTGACTTCTCCATTATTAATTGAACAAATTGCAAAAGATTCAGCACCACAGATGTACAGAATACTGTTCAATTGCGCGATGAAAAGAGACTACTTATAGCTGCAAGTGGTGCTGCGCTAATATTTCCTGACAGTCCGTGACATCACGCGCACGCGTCATTATTCCGCGACGTTTTTAACAAGAAACTCCGCGGGAAATTTAAAATTGCAATTTAGTAAACTAAACCGGCCATATTGGCATGTGTTGCAATGTTAATATTTCATCATTGATATATAAACTATCAGACTGTGTGGTCGGTAGTAGTGGGTTTCAGTAGGCCTTCAAGCTTGTCTGGGGTTATTGACCATTTCTAATCACATTGTCCCTCCATTCTACCTATGTGTTGGTACAAAAATTACCTCCATTCAAGCTGCCTGCGAAAAACAGCTTTTTTCCACACAATTTTTTCGAGAGTTATTGTTTTGTAAAAAACACAAACTAGGGTATATGTTTAACGAGCTAGTATCTGATTCTTAACAAAGCCTGGAACTTTCCTGTGTGGGAGGGGACTAGCCAAAGACCTCTTCCTGCACCTTTTTTTAAAGCGATTTTTGCTGATTGTATCAGAGCCGTCACATCTAATGACCTGTTTGCTCGGTTCTGTCTAAAAGGTACAGTAGGATCTCCTCCGATGACAATTCTGCAGGATGATTGTTTGAAAGAGGCTATACTGTAGGGCTAATCATCTGGCGAGTTCCAAATCTGGCCGGCCATGATACTCTACTGGCCCCTGAGTTCAGTTCAAAATTTGGGAGACCAACATTTTTGAGCAAATTCCTAAAAACACAACTTTGCTCGTGTTGTGTAGAGGAACCTGTGCCATTGTAAACACATTGGCAGATCTTTACATATATATGTTAACCTTGCTAGCAAATATAGAACAGTCGGGTCCAAACTTGTGATTTACATAACAGAGGCACCCTAGTAAGTAAGTTTTCGTAATGTGATTTATGTAACTAAAGTGTTGGTGTAGCCTATTTACTTCAGATGCAGTCAGTTGTCATATGTTCAATATTTTAGTTATACTGGTGGTGTTCCTCAAGGTTCCATTTTAAGGCTTCTCTTTTTCATCATTTGAGCTATTCAATAGGTGGCCCGCAAAATCAGTTTAAAAAAACAAGTTAGAGACACATTTTTGTAGCTTATTCTCAAAAACACTAGAGTGCTGTCAAAGAGATGATCTTTGTCTCGCTTTTCTGCAGAAGGTCCTTAAAACAGTAGCGCGATCCTGTAACTCAGACAATATCGAATGTCCGCTATAGAGGATGCTGGTTCTCTGGAATATACAATACAGGACTAAGAATAATAAGTTTGGCTACCCAGTCCATAGCTTTCTGGAAATGTGGCCCCCAAAACAATTTAGTTGAATATGCATGCTTTACTGGTTTTAATCCTGATCATTAGTGTAACAATGTTTGCCCGTCGCATTTTCTTCCTGTAAAGATTAGGATGGTCATTATTCTCAGTTCCCAAAATGTATTATTGTCAATACCTTGACAAAAACATTTATGAGGTGAATGTTGTGTTGAGAAATTATGTTAGCAGGCCTCATGCTATTTTGGGCCTGGTATTTTAATAGAAACAAAAGAAAGATCTGTAGCACAACCTCCTACCTCCTGCTGTCCTGCGATTGTCTTTGCACACATCAAACTTTTGTTTTGTTTACAGTCATCTTTCCACCCTACCCTCTATTCGCAGCTTCATTTTCTTAGCTTCCCAACTTTGCTTTCGTTTAAGGATATAACACTTTTATTTCTGTGACAGCGGAAATAAATCGGTCCAAGCTGTGACACTAATGCTCCATACGGACCTAAATATCGATTTTAAGCCAATCTCCGACCAATTCGATACCACGGGGGATCCGTGTAGGGAGTTGTTTGTGGAAGAAACTGGGAGTTCTGCCAACGAAAACAACATAACGGTTGTTTGGCATGAACTGTCATAGGTGCAGATCATGTAAATGCATAATCCTAGTCATTTGCCTCAGAAACCTAAGAAGTTGTTACAAAAATGTCAGGTATAGGAATGGATGGATTTCGTGTTCTCATCTGAGTACATATGTCACAGTCAGTTAGTGGGTGTCATTAGCTAAATGCTAACTTACACCGACAAAGCAGCAGCAACTGCAAAACTAGAGGACCGAAATTATTGAATAACAAGAGCTGAGTGCCAATACGAGAGATAGCAGCTTGGCCTGCAGTTTGCTGAGTTCAGCACTCTGCCGTTTTGCAGTGAGTGTGTGCTTCAGAGGGAGGGAGGGCAGTCCACAGAGGCATTGTGGGTAGTTTCCACACAGGTTTTTGTCCCTCTGCCTGGATACAAGCTTCTCTCTGTATCTCTAGATTGTCATATCTAGGCTGTTCTTACCTTCTGCGCCTGAAGTATGGAAGCTGTACCTTCTGTATTAGGACTGGACATCGCTACATTGATTAAAAAAGGTTAATGACATGTCTCCGTTGCCGCAAGCTGTGCCAAAAGTCGATGTCTTTTGCGCAAAGCTTCCTCGCAGTCAGCGGTCTGTGTTTCTGTTCCTGTTTGCTTCTAACAATCAGCCCGCCGATACCGGATGCCTCACAGCTATTTGAGCTTGATTACGTCCCAAAGCACACAGCTTTTTTACGGAACTCCAAAGCCAGACAGGGAAAACTGTGCCGCTCCGCTTCCCCTTAAATAATTCAATCACTATGAATCTTTAAATGTTAGTCGTGGTTAATTGAGTGTCTGGGCAGACTTACAAGACGTTCAGACAAGGCATTCATAAATACTAGCAGTGTTCATTCTTGGTGTCTTCCTCCTTTCACGCTTGACACATCCTTCTCAGACCATCTGGGTACCGGCGTGGTCCAGCCAGTCTCTACTGTCGCTCTCTCTGTATGCCTGAACACATCATTCAGCTAGCAGACATAAGTAAAGAAAGCCATGTTTTTTTCAAATGACTTAAAGGCCTTACGGTGGAAGAGGGGTTAGTGCGTCTGCCTCACAAGACGAAGGTTCTGCAGTCCTGGGTTCAATCCCAGGCTCGGGATCTTTCTGTGTGGAGTTTGCATGTTCTCCCCGTGAATGCGTGGGTTCCCTCCGGGTACTCCGGCTTCCTCCCACCTCCAAAGACATGCACCTGGAGATAGGTTGATTGGCAACACTAAATTGGCCCTAGAGTGTGAATGTGAGTGTGAATGTTGTCTGTCTATCTGTGTTGGCCCTGCGATGAGGCGGCGACGTGTCCAGGGTGTACCCCGCCTTCTGCTCGATTGTAGCTGAGATAGGCGCCAGCGCCCCCCGCGACCCCAAAAGGGAATAAGTGGTAGAAAATGGATGGATGGATGGACTTAAAGGCCTACTGAAATGAGATTTTCTTATTTAAACGGGGATAGCAGGTCCATTCTATGTGTCATACTTGATAATTTCGCGATATTGCCATATTTTTGCTGAAAGGATTTTGTAGAAAAAATCGACGATAAAGTTCGCAACTTTTGGTCGCTAATAAAAAAGCCTTGCCTGTACCGGAAGTAGCAGACAATGTGCGCGTGACGTCACTGGTTGTAGAGCTCCTCACATCCTCACATTGTTTACAATCATAGCCACCAGCAGCTAAAGCGATTTGGACCGAGAAAGCGACAATTTCCTCATTAATTTGAGCGAGGATGAAAGATTAGTGGATGACGATTGTAAGAGTGAAGGACTAGAGAAAAAAAAAAGGCGAGGGCAGTGGGAGCGATTCAGATGTTATTAGACACATTTACTAGGATAATTCTGGAAAATCCCTTATGTGCTTATTGTGTTACTAGTGTTTTAGTGAGATTATATGGTACCTGAAAGTCAGAAGGGTGTGGCCACGGGTGTGGGGACAGCCAGTGTCTCTGAGGGAAGCCACGCAGCTGCAGGAGGACGTAAGCTCCGCTCATGTCTACGGTAAGAGCCGACTTATTACCACAATTTTCTCACGGAAACCTGCCGGATGACATGTGGTCGGGAACCATGTTCGCTTGACCGTTCTGTTCCATGGTTAAGCTTCACCTTCGGGAATTTTAAACAAGGAAACACCGGCTGTGTTTGTGTTGCTAAAGGCAGCTGCAATACACCGCTTCCCACCTCCATCTGTCTACTTTGACTTCTCCATTTTTAATTGAACAAATTGCAAAAGATTCAGCAACACAGATATCCAGAATACTGTGTAATCATGCGATTAAAGCAGACTACAAGTTAGCTGACTACTAAATGTCCGCTACAACCGGCGATGTCAAACGCACGCGTCATCATACGGCGACGTTTTCAACAGGATACACCGCGCGAAATGTAAAATTGCAATTTAGTAAACTAAAAAGGCCGTATTGATATATAAACCATCAGACTGCGTGGTCGGTAGTAGTAGGTTTCAGTAGGCCTTTAAGATAAATCAGTTTGATAAATTAACAAAGATATCTGGGTTAAAACCCCAACTTTTCCTCAAATCTTAGGCTGAGTTGTTTTGCTGTCACACCACAATGTCTGTGAACTAAAAGCTCTCCTAGCTCTAAAAACAACAGGAAAGGCCTAAGGAAAAGTCTAAATCATTTATGAGACAATATATCATCTATTGTCAGACTCAATTGAGTTTGTGTCTGCGGAATGAGTGATAACGTCATTGCTGGCTAAAACCCAGCCCTCATTCGGTCCAGATGCTGCATGATCCTGTTGAGTTTGTAACAGAGGAAAAAAGCAACATGCTGAGTGGAGAAGCCACAGAAAAAAAATGGTGATGAAATGACTAAATGATTCTGGAGACAGATTCCTGCTCGTCATTTGCAAATGTTTGTCTTTTTAATGCTCTGATCTTTTCAGATTGTTGGCCCACAAGCTGCCAATTCCCCCCCATAGAGAGGGAGCGAGAGAGAGATTAGGGCTTTTTGGGCAAGCGTACAGTTTCTGTGTTACACAAAATAAGGCTATTATGTAAAGTATGAAGCCTACCCTGCCCTCGCGAGTCCCTCACACACATTCTGCACACAGACGAGAATCAGCATTATATATTTTTAAAGGTTATACTCCCATCTCCATTGGATTTTTTTACACATTGTTTCTGGGTTACAAAATACTATTTTGACATGGCAAATAGTCATTTGTCGTATTGATCTAAATATTTTATGGAAAGTCAATATATACTGTATTCAGGATATATAGATTTATAAATGAAGACCAACAATCTTAAAGATTATTAGCAAGTTAGCAGAGTAGGAATTATTATGCTAATTTTCCTTTCAATGGTGATTAGTGAAGCAGTAGCAGAGCTAAGAAATATGTTAACACCTAGCAATGAGTAGTGAATTTGGAACTTTTATAAGTACAGATTAGGTACCGGAAATTTGTAAAGTATCATTCAAATGTGAAAGGTATCCATCTATATCTACTAGTTGTTATTTCACTGGTGACTGAAGTTAAACTGTGCCTGTTTTTCTCCTAAAAAATAATTTTTCCCAAAAAATTAATAAATTACAGAGTCATTTTATAGTTCATCTTACATTCAGTTAATTACAGTAAGGCAACCAGAAAATATCCATTAAACTATAAAATCAAAATTGTTTGTATTGTGTTGCATCATGAAGCGATGGCACATATAAACTCAATGCAGCCTATAAGAGATCATTAGTCTCTGAATGTATCGATTTATGGACTCCATCCATCCATATTCTACCGCTTATTCCTTTTGGGGTCGCGGTGGGTGCTGGTGCCTATCTCAGCTACAATAGGGCGGAAGGCGGTGTACACCCTGGACAAGTAGCCACCTCATCGTAGGCCCGATTTCTGGACTTAGTTCCTGTAAACATGGACTTTCCTATTGAATTAGTTTGAATATCTTTTTGACAGTTCACCTCAAATCAAGTGTTTTGCCAAATTATTTCAGTGGTACCTTGGCATACAAGTTGAATTGTTTTAATTGTCTATACTTGTAAAGCAAAAATACTCGTACCTCAAATCAATGTTCCCCAATTGAAATTTGTAATTAACTGTAATGTAATTATTCAATGGTGAGCTCCCAAAAAACAACACATTTTAACATGTAATACTGGTTTTGATGAGAAAAAGAAACTTCTAGATAACAGATATTGTGTCAAAAACAATGCCATATGTAATGTGCCAGAAGCAACTACAGTAGTTTTATGAAATAATGTAATAATAATATTCGGAATTTACCTTGGAGAGCAGACTTCTATTGTATTGTGAGCTGCTTCTCTATATTCTCACAGATACACTGTATGTCATCTGTCTTATGGTGGAGATTGTAAAGTACTACGTTAGCCTCGCACTGTTTTGCCGAGTCAGCTAAACACACACCTCGGCCATGTTTTTCCATGTTTTTTTTTTAATTCAACTAATATGATCCGCTTCTTCTTAGCACTGTCGTTTACACTCACTTTATCTGTTCCCATGGTTGGAAAAACAAGGTTATGTCAATCTCTAGCTAAAAGCTAATGCTTGCGAGTAAGACTGTTTTGGTCGGATCTTGCAGGGTTCACTGTGACATTCACTACGCCAACTAGCTTTGGGGTGCTTGTTACCCAAAATTTTACTTGCAACCTAAAACTAAACAGTTAGCCAAAAAAAACAATTTGGATCCCAAAAACCTTATGAGCTGAGAGCCGAGATAGAACTGTATTGATTTTAGTCAACTCAAAACAGTCTGCCGACTGCAGATATTGAAATAATGTGATACCAAGCACTGCTGATAGAAGTGACTTCTGCATATTATTAATCTATCCCTCTCATACTCCATAATAATCAATACAAACAAATTTCACTTGCACCTACACGTCTTAGCTCCCACTGAAAATAACCCTGATGAGGATTGAATAATTTCTAAAAACGCTTTTGGGTTTCCTCCCAACTGGTTAAAGCAAAACTGATGCTGATGCTGGACAGGAATATTCTAGCATAAGTAGTTTGAACGTAGATGTAAATAATAAACGAAGGTGAAGCTGCAGTATCTGTCACTTCGAATGAGCAGGCTATAAATATCCACAGGCTGAAATAATCCTGTGGGATTGTACCTGTAATTGAAATAGGTTGCACTGAAATAGAACACCATGCAGGATGTTCTGTAATTGTGCTGTTTTTGCAAGGAATGAGCAAAGGTCGATAAGAACACTGCAGCCTCCAACATTTTTACATAAGACCATTAAGTCCTCATTACTGGTCTGCGATCCTTCCCGTCGAATCATCAACAATCCATTCTTTGATGCCACACATGTTGGAGCCATTTCACCTGAACATTGAATCACAAAGGACACCTTTCAAAGTGCTCCGGTGTGTCAGACAAGCAGGTAAACCGAATGATGCTGACACACTTAAGTCTATTTCTGTTGGACGCCTACGACCAGCTGAAGGGTGCTACACCGAGTTATTACAGTGTGAGGGACATTAGGGTGGATTCCATTTGTTCCATGAAATAACTGTGTGCTCAATGGAAATACATAGTTTTATCTGTCCACTCTTGCGGACATAATTAAGAAATGGCAGAGTGGAGTGATTACCAGAAAAGATATCCGATGAAATATCACTCAAGACACGTTTTGCTTTTCTGCTGTCTCATCATTGCTATTAGTTTTGTTTTCAGTCAGACGGAGTAAATGTCATGTTTTATTCATAGCGCCAGGCTCTTCAGTTGATTTGTGTTCAAGGACATATGCTGTCTCACCCCTCTATGTAGCTTAATAGCCCCTATCCTCTCTGCTTGATCCCGTAATGGTTCCAGTTTTCACCGCAGGGATTCGTAGAAAATTCATTGCGCTCAGAGAAAAGTTATTGATTTTGAACGCAAAGCTCTAAGTGTTTCACTTCTCTGTTGCTCAGATGGCTTCTTGTAAACCGAAAGCAAATTCGGGTGGTTTCCTCAATTTAAAGGGAAATAAATGGTGACGAATGTCTATGTCTCAAGAATATTCCAAATAAATGTGATTAAAAAAGGTCCCTCATTATGTAAAATTTACTTTTTAATAATGTTCTTCCAGTAATGTGCCCCTAGAGCCTATTTATGAGGACTAAATGTGTGAAACATCCATCATCTCCCTTACAGTTTGTAATGACAACTATTCATGACCTCATAAAGGAAAAACGCCCCCTCCTAATGGACATGATACCATCTGTGGCCTATGCTCAACAGTTCATAAAAAACAACTTTGGCTTTGCAACACATCTTAAAATCAAACGATCAATCAATGTTTATTTATATAGCCCTAAATCACAAGTGTCTCAAAGGGCTACACAAACCACAACGACATCCCCGGTAGAGCCCACATAAGGGCAAGGAAAAACTCACCCCAGTGGGACGTGGACAATGATGACTATGAGAACCCCCCCCCCCCCCCCCCCCCCCCCCCAGGGGACCGAAAGCAATGGATGTCAAGCAGATCTAACATGATATTGTGAAAGTCCAATCCATAGTGGATCCAACATAACCGTGAGAATCCAATCCAAAGTGGATCCAATATAGTAGCGAGAGTCCCGTCCAAAGTGGAGCCAGCAGGAAACCATCCCAAGCGGAGGCGGATTAGCAGCGCAGAGATGTCCCCAACCAATACACAGTGGTCCATTCTGGGTCCCGACTCTGGACAGCCAGTACTTCATCCATGGCCACCGGACCCAACCCCCTCCATAAAAGCTCAGTCAGCTGCAGATGTGGAAGTCGTTAGTTTCCTCATTCTGTTTTTCTTCAGCCAGTATGCTAACCTACACATTTTAAAATAAAGCTACTGTAACTATCCCTCATCAGCAACAGATATAGAAGCCGAAATTTTTTTATTCTGTTTTTCATCAGCAAATAACGTAACCTAATTTTTCTGGTTCTGGTTCCACTTTCGATTCTGCTTAACAGTTTGAGTCTTGATCGGTTCTCTTATCGATTCTTATTTGGAAAAAATATAACAAAAAAGTGGATTGGCATCAATTTTGTTTAGTTTGGAGCTAACATGACCTTACAGAGCCAACAGTGCTGTCCTAAAGGGGAATTATACTTTTCTTTGGAATTTTGCCTATCGTTCACAATCATTATGACTACGGATGCATTTTTTTAAATGCACTCTAACTCGTAAATAAACGTAAGTAAAAGTTCGCTTACAGCAGAGCCAATGGGAGGCCCTCTATTCCGTCCATAAAATCAAATAAAAACATCCAAAAAGCGCCAGCAATACTCCATTTAAATTTTGTGACTTGAATATTAACCAAGTATTTGTGATATTGTTATTATAAGCGCTATCGCAGACAAACTATTTGTAGTCGCACCATGATCACAAGCTTGAGTGTCAGTATTTACATGAGCGACTGATGAGCTGCTTGCTTGCTCGTCAAACTTTATTTAAGATCATTAATCATTCATCTCACATAGATAGTTGAAGGAAAAAGGTGTATTCCGACAAGTTAGGACACCTTGACAGCCAATTTAGAAGACACGAAAGGATGCTTGGTGCCATTGCCCTTGTCGTCGTGAGAATAATGAATCATTCTTAGTCTAAATGGGAATATATGAACATCCTAACAGTCGGCATTCTAATGACAGCAGACTTTGTACTGTAAGGGATATTTTTTTATATCTTTTGGCTCACATAAAGTCTGCAGTAAGTAGTAATCAGTGATGAATAAGAAAAAAGCAAATGTCATGATGCATTTTTTAAACTATTTCGCCGCGTATGCTTAAAATTAGGGCTGGCCGATATTGGCTTTTAATAATATCGCAATATTTTTATGCCATATTGCAATATACGATATATATTACGATATTTTGCCTTGGCTTTGAATGAACACTTGATGCATATAATCACAGCAGTATGATGATTCTATGTGTCTACATTAAAACATTCTTCTTCATACTGCATTATGCTACTATTAAACTTTCATGCAGAGAGGGAAATCACAACTAAGTCAATTGACCAAAACTGTATTCATTAAATACTCTTCATTCTCTCATGGGTGACTTGTTAAATGAAAGAACAAATTAATAGTGTTGCTACCTTTTTGTATTTTACACTTCTGCTGCATACTTTGCATTGATTGATTGATACTTTTACTAGTAGATTGCACAGTTCAGTACATATTCCGTACAATTGACCACTAGATGGTAGCACCCGAATAAGTTTTTCAACTTGTTTTAGTCGGGGTCCACGTTACTCAATTCATGGTACAAATATATACTATCAGCATAATACAGTCATCACACAGGTTAATCATCATAGTATATACATTGAACAGCATATTGCTGTTGTCTGATGAATATCTTCCCACTTGAAGCCAAACCACCTCCAGATGATGGACCTCCCGCTCTTTATGTTGGGCATTTATTGTTCTTCCTCCATTTGTGATAAGTTTCGCACCATCTCGCTCTCTGATCGGCGAGAGCTATGACGCTAGACTCGCGAGAGTATGTGACATATGCAAGAAGGCGGGCTTGTTTTCCGTATCTGTCAGAATGAAAGACGAGGAGGACTGAGAAACGCCTGTTGTGTGATGCACGCAGCTAAAAGCAACTCGACCTGCCTCAGCTAACGAGAGCATGTGTCGCTACATGCGCAACAATCTGTGACGTATGTGAGAAGGCGGGCTTATTTTACGTCTCTGTGAGAAGGACAGACGAGAAGGAGTGAGACACGCCAGTAATGGAATGCACGCAGCTTAAAGCAACGGTGTGAGAACATATAATTGAATATTACGATATAGTCATTTTCTATATCGCACAGAGACGAACCTGCAATATATTGTATTTATCGATATATCGCCCAGCCCAGTTAAAATAATCAAAATATATAAATATTAAATCTTATTATAAATGTGCCTGTTACTACATTACATTTATACTCACATCATGTATATAAAACTTAATGGAAGTGTTTGAATGTTTTTTGAGGGCTTTGTAGGCAAAATAGATAGGCTACCATAGGCTCAATTGATCGCATTGATTTAATATTTAGATGGTATTAAAAAAAATCAATTTTTTGTCATGTCTTTTGTAATGATAGGCAAAAAAAAGTGCAGTCACCCTTTAAGAAAAAAATTAAAAACAATTCTGTAGAGTTTAACATAAACATTTATGGAAATTACGCAAGAATGTAACAGTTCGTAACATTTATAAAACTTTTAAGAATGTTCGTCACCTACCTAGAAAATATACCGTTGAATATACCATTCAATGGCTTGTTTATATTTACAAGGGGAAACAGTGACATAGGCTCATAACATGCAACACAAGATATTTCAAGCCTTCTTTTGATTTAATGTTGATGATTATGGCTTACAGTTTATGAACACCTTGAATTGAAAATCTAAAAAAGGATGGGGTTTTCAAAAACTGAAAGTCATGACCATGAAAATGATAATACATAAAGGCTTGACATACTTTACTTTGCACGTAATGACTTTATATCACATATTGGTTTCACATTTGAAGTTTAATTGCTGACGTGAATGGACTTTTGCACAATATTGTAATGTTATGAGTTTCACCTGTAAAATGAAACTCATAACATTGTTTTCCTATGCATCCTCCAAATGTACAGTGGGGCAAAAAAGTATTTAGTCAGCCACCGATTGTGCAAGTTCTCCCACTTAAAATGATGACAGAGGTCTGTAATTTTCATCATAGGTACATTTCAACTGTGAGAAACAGAATGTGAAAAAAAATCCAGGAATTTACATTGTAGGAATATTAAAGAATTTATTTGTAAATTATGATGGAAAATAAGTAGTAGGTCAACCATTCAAAGCTCTCATTGATGGAAGGGGGTTTTGGCTCAAAATCCCACGATACATGTCCCCATTCATTCTTTCCTTAACACGGATCAATCGTCCTGTCCCCCTTAGCAGAAAAACAGCCCCAAAGCATGAAGTTTCCACCCCCATGCTTCACAGTAGATGTGGTGTTCTTGGGATGCAACTCAGTATTCTTCTTCCTCCAAACACAACGAGTTGAGTTTATACCAAAAAAGTCGATTTTGGTTTCATCTGACCACATGACATTCTCCCAATCCTCTGCTGTATCATCCATGTATCCATTTTGGTATAAACTTTCACATTCTGTCTCTCACAGTTGAAATGTACCTATGATGAAAATTACAGACCTCTGTCATCATTTTAAGTGGGAGAACTTGCACAATCGGTGGCTGACTAAATACTTTTTTGCCCCACCGTAGTTGGAGGAAAATATGCAACTTTTCTCTGACTACAATTGAACATTCACCTACTGAAGGAGCGACCACTGTGATGAATTGTTGCAAGCTTTTGACCACACACATAGTCACTGCTTGGTGACATTCATCGTTCCTGGCAGAGTTGTTCTCTTGCCTGCCGCGGTGAAAGCTAGTGGCAGATGTAAACTGGAGCCATTACTGCCTGCTTCCAAACCAGACGGAATAGGTATTCTCATGCTTATCTGGAAGAGAAGGTATTCATTTTAAATTAACAGGTAAAAGTGCTAACATTATAGCCGGTATTAATACCTGTTGTATTTTCGTCAGATGACTGCTGCTGCCTGGGATAAGATTGGTGCAGTTCAAAAACGTGACATATATTTATGAATATCGCATGCTATAAATTCAAATGTTTCAGAATATTGCTCGTATGTCCTCCTCTTGATGAAATGGCAACCTTGGAATTATTATAAGTAATGCTGTTGCAATTTTTTTCTTGTAAAATTTTGACAAACTTCAGAACGTTTCCTTTGACCGGGCGCCGCCATGTTGCTGTCTGCGGGTCACTGCACACGTTGTGTGATGACGTCATCCTCACCCGGAAATAAGGCTGGGCGATATGGATAAAGAAGTGTATCTCGATATATTTTTACTTAAACTCGATATTCAACATATTCCTTGATATGTTTTCCGGTGAAAATTTACGTATAAAAATACTAATTTATGAGCGAAATTCACTGAAATTGAACTGAATGACAACTGTACTGTAAATAGACAGTGGCACTTTTATTAACCCAGTTAGTCAAGATGGGTGTTAACAGCACATACAATAAACTGTTTAAGTAGCGCAGAATTAGAAAACATAAATTAAATAGAAAAATAAAGAATGTATACATAAAATAGAAAAATATTGTTTCTACATAAAATAAATAGCATAGCTGGGCAAATAATATAAAAGGTATCAAACTCAGATAAAAAAATATATTTGCAAGCAGGCACTTTTTAATTCCCAGTCGACGATGTAATGGACGATCACACACATGCATGGTTCTGCGGTCATACTAGACCACATGGCTGTGGTCAGCGTGAAATAAGTGACTTTACTTAATTGTCCGACTACGATCTTCGGCGTACATTTTTGGCAGCATTTCTAATGCCAAAATTGTCCGGCCTGGCAACAGGTACCTAGGATCAAGGACTTTGATGAGGCGAACAAACCCGTTACGTTTGTTGGTGGAAATGGGGACTAGATCTTTAGCAATGGGATATACGATCGCTCTGGTTATCTGTTCCCACGAGGTTCATTTTGCTCAAACTTTTTGTAGCTACGGGTTTCTACTGCTTTTCGTCCAGTGGCTTAATTTTAAACCAATGCCACACAACCCGAGCCAGAAGCATACCTGCCAACTTTGGAAACTCAAAAAGCCTAGTTGCCAGGGTCCAAGGGCCGCAAACCTTGGTAGGTCCAGTACAAAGTCCTGGTGGGGGTTTCAGCTCCCCGACGCAAAATGAATTTCAGCATTCAGACAGGTTAGATTGTGGCTATAACCTTTACATTTGTCATAATCGGGGGCAACTTTTGACACAAAAAAAAACTACCAAAGTGACGAAGAGTAAAAACAATGTTTATTCTATTAGCTTCTTTCCTTTATCTGAATAGCCATATGAGACTCATAGCATGAAAAAACAAATATCTTGCAGTCATGTTGTTTATGTTTTAAAATGTTTCAACTATTCAATGTCAAAATATAAACAGTAGAAATAATGAACAAAATGTCAGCTACTGTCTTGTTCTTAACACCAATGAAAATAAAATCTAGCATTTTTACTGTAGTAAAAGTCATCACATCTGCCACAACCATGTGTTTTCTTAAATGAATATCCCACGTCTTCCGTGTCGAGTGCAGTTTTGATTTGGGCTTACATGGTAAACAACTAAAATTAATGTTTTGGGCATTGCTTTATCACACATTTTAAAATAAAGTCAACTGCATCTCAGTCAGCTACAGACAGACGTAGAAGGCGCAAGTTTCATCATTCTGTTTTTTTTCAGTAAATATCCTAACCTTGCTTGATGTTACGAATAATGTGATGTAATGTTAGGCTATTTTTGGGCGACATACTTCCAAAACACTATTGTGGATACTTTGAAATGGTTTAAACATAGTCAATAAGGAACTTTTAAAAAGCAAATTTCTTTGGTCAATTTGTGCAAATTGCAGTAATGACTTCAAAGACAAGACTTCTCTTTCAGGCATTGTATGCCATGGCTGTGATTGATTTATCATTATTTATTATACAGATTGTCTCCAGTGCAGTCCTAAGGGACCAGGTTTATAGGGGGATGGGTGTATTATCTAGAACTGAGTGCAGTCTGTACAATTTGTATTGATGCTAAGCATGGTGACGACTAACAAAGCTGAACTCTTGACACGCCTCTGCTCCAGACCTCAAGAGCACTTCCAGATCCGAAAGCTATCTTTGATGCTCGCTGCTGCCGTGTAAACTCTTTCCATGTGCTTGTCTCTGATTGGTAAGATGGGATCTGCGCTCGAGAGATATAGGCCAAGAGAAGCCTGCCAGGCGGGGGAGAGGACCTGGATGCTGCTACCCATCATGTGTGTAGACGTCACACCTCACAGATGCAATACTTTTACTTACAGAACACTCAAAAGAAGCTCCTTCCAAAAATTATTAATGATACATTCAACTTGGACAATAAAGTAGTCTAGAAAAAGGCCGCAAAGTCAAGCACATTGCAAGAACATGGCCTATTATTGAAAAAGCCTCTACTTATAATACAGTGTTGTACAATGAAGTAATGGCAGACTGGTACACAGACGAATGCTGTAGAGAAGCGTGTGTGAGACCGTGTGTTGACAGCATCAATAAAAACCTTGTTAAAGCCATTACGCAATCAATTTTGTAATCAACTCAGAGGATATTGCAGGCGGAATGACCCAGATTTGAATCAGATGGCGGCTTAATTTTTTGGTGACTGTGAAATTAGAACAGCATACTCCATCTAACATGTTTACATTTTCCGTCTTGAGTGTAGCCATGTTGTCCAAACTGTGTCTCTAAATCACCCGACATGTTAACAAAGTGCTTTCAAAACAGCTTTGAATGCGAGTCTTGCAAATTATTTGTTCCTCAAAGCCAGCCAGCCAGCCCTTTTTATCTTTATCTTTATCTTGTTTATCGCTCAGTCAGTACGCACTTTATCTCATTAAGTGATGCTTCAAAGAAATGTGACTCGATTATGGCGGCTAAAGTAGTTTTCCGCTGTTTTTTAAAATTGGCACATAATATGAATCTTTCTTAAATGTGTTTTGAAGTACATGGTGTTCAAAATGCTTTTCATCACGTCACGGTTGGCAGACTTTGACATTTCCCTAAAAAAATATTCCCATGCTTTGATGTCAACAAGCTCCATAGACCATGCGCTTTGAACATACTGTTGATAATAGAGATGTAACGATATAAAAAATCTCATGTCACTGTTATTGTGAACAAAATTATCCTGGTTATTAATATCGTGGTATTGTTAAATTTGCTCAAAAAGTACTTGGACACAAACTAAAATCTTTTAACCAAGTGTTTTTTTTTTTTATAAATAACTAAAATGATTAGACACGCAATTTACTTTCTCGGCAGAGGGAACATTAAGTATTGTTCTGGCTTCAGAAGAGCCATATTATTTTTATTAAGCGTTTTAGAATGTTTTTTACTAAATGAAAATTTGGTGATTATTTTGTTTAACTTCCAGTTTATGTGACGCAAGTTCACTTCCTTTTATAGACACCTACGTCTATTTCAACTTGACACTGTAGAGTATTGCTGGGTTGCAATCATGTGACCTAGAGGCACTTCCGGATTTCAAGCGTCTAGAGCCCCTTAAGGCTACTGTTTATGCACCTGCATCAGTGCAGATTTGGGCGTATTTTTTAAATGTTTATGGGCATATATATAAGTGATCAAGAAAAATATATTTAATATGGGATCAAGTGGATTTAAACACTCTTAAGAAAAATATTTTTTAAAAGATTTCAACCATTCATCATCATCAATATGTTACTGGGGCCAATACCGAGGGCAATAGGCCAGCAAGAGTCATAGTTGTGTCTGCATAAATGTCGCGGCTGCTAGAGCATTGGGTATTAGTAGTTTGTTGACAATGAGTCAGAACTTCAAATTGGATAAGCTAGTGGGAGTACCATAACTTTGGTGGTGGTGACACCACGAACGAGGACTAGATCCATGGTGTTACCGTTGCGATGCATGTGTTCATTTATTATTTGTGTAAGATCACAGCTATCAATTATAGTCTGGAGCACCATGCACGGAGGGTCTGATGGGGTATTCATATGAAGGTTTGATCCTTTTGTTTCTACCATGAATAGGCCAACCTAGCATGGTGTCTTTAATGTTACCAGGGTAGCTCACAGTGCTATGCTAACATTGCTAACATTTGTGTCCTGCTCTAAACACGAACAAATCCGAACTTTAACCCATTTGGTCTCTGCGACTAAAACCCATTAGTGTTGTCAGCTTCGCAGCAAGATGTTGATGATGCATTTGTTGTTGTTGGTCCCTTGCTGCCCTTGCTCGCCCTCACTGTCATCATTCCTGACAGAAAAACAAACAAAGATCTGGCTCCACTCTCATTTTCGTCCATGGGATGTGCTTAAGAGGGCGGCTGTCTCTCTGCAGACAAAACACCATGGTGGAGACCTCATGTGGCGTCTTGGCATGTAGTGTTGTCACCTCGTCTCGAATAATCTACAGTGACACCAAAATGCTTGCTCGGCCATTTGCCATGGATTTATGAGGTCTGTAATACAAACCATCATGTAGTAAAATATGTAACCTCTTTTCGTCTCAAGCTAAAAAACACATTGACACAGTTTTTTGTTTTCCTGGTCAGCGACTCTCCACTCTTAAACTATTGTAGTCTTGTCTACCAGGGGACTAAATTGGGCTTTCCTCCGTCAGCCCAGATTCATTTTCCTTCCTGTAAAGTGCTTACTAATATCCTGGAACGAAACTGGTGGGGCTTCTTCATTTACATTTGTTTACTGAAATGGAAGGAATCCACTGAGATATTCTTTGTAGCAATGATCTGACGGGTGCTTTGAAAGCAGCTGGCGTTCAGTCTGTCCGTCTTGGCGTGTTCGTATGGCAGCTCTGAGGTGTGAACGGACAAGGCTGTTAATGAGGAACAGCAAGACGCTGAACATGGTGGACTTTCTGGATCAATCTAAATTTAAAGCCTAACTAACAAGTGTGAGGAGTACACGCCTTACATTTTAGGTATGTGTCTTATATCTTCTCAAGGAATAATACCAAAGGAAGTAAACTACTTAAAATACTTAAGAGTAGTCACTAGTCAGTGTATAGGTCGTGAAGACGAATATGTTTGCTGTCCTCTTAAAATGACTCAACACAAAGTCATCCATACATCTTATTCTGCTTATCCGAAGTCAGGTCGTAGGGGCAGCAGCCAAAGCAGAGACGCCCGGACTTCGCCCTCCCCATCTCTTCCCGGGTGACATAGTCTCTCCACCGTGTCCTTGGTCTTTCCCGTGGTCTCCTACGGTCGGACGTGCCCTAAACAAGTCCCCAGGGAGGCGTTTAGGGGCATCCTGACCAGATGCCCGAACCACCTCATCTGGCTGCACTCAATGTGGAGGAGCAGCGGCTTTAACCAGAGCTCCTACCGAGTGACAGAGCTTCTCACCCTATCTCTCAGGGAGATCCCCGCCACACGACGGAGGAAAGTCTTTTCACCCGCTTTTATCCGTGGTCTTGTCCTTTCGATCATAACCCAAAAGCTCATGACCATAAGATAGGGACGTAGATCGATTGGTAAATTGAGAGCTTTGCCTTCTGGCTTAGCTCCTTTTTTACTACGAGAAACTGATGCAGGGTCTGCATCACTGCAGCCACCCCACCATCCGCCTGTCGATCTTACAATCCACTCTTCACCCACCTGTGAACAAGACCCATAGGTACTTGAACTCCTCCATTTGGGGCAGAATCTCCTCCCCACCCCGGAGATGGCACTGCACCCTTTTCCGAGCAAAAACCATGGATTCGGACTTGGAAGTGCTGATTTTCATCCCAGTTGCTTTACACTCAGCTGCAAAATGACTCAGTGAGAGATGAAGATCCTGGCTAGATGAAGTCAACACTACCACATCATCCACGTAGAGCAGTGACCTATTCCTGTAGCCACTAAACCTGATCCCCACAATGCCCTGACTGCGCCTAGAAATTCTCCCCATAAGAGTTGGAAACAGAATCGGTGACAAAAGGCAGCCCTGGCAGAGTCCAACCCTCACTGGAAACGGGTCCGACGTATTGCCGGCAATGCGGACCAAGCCCTGACACTGATCATACAGGGTGCGGATCACCACAATCAGGCGGTTCGATACCCCATACTCTCTTAGCACTCTCCACAGGACTTCCCAAAGGACACGATTGAGTGCCTTTTCAGAGTCCACAAAACTCAAGTAGTTATTGATTTTCTGTAGTTATTGGTTACTATTGACTTTATTTTGATTAAACAATTGTATGTAATAAAAGAGAATAAGGAACTAATTATATGTGCTGATGTTGTTAACATCTCAATAGCACTCACCATCAATACATTAAAAATGTACAGTTAATACGTTTTAGGTATCAGTATCGGTATTGGCCAATCTAACATAGGGATGATAGGTATCGGTCTCAGCAGGATAAAACCCCGATTGGAACATCCCAGTATTATTTGTTGAATTTCTATAATTTTGTCCCTTGACAAGATGTATTACAGAAAATGTTGAATATCAGGAGAGGCGTGTCAGTGTTTAAAAATAGCTGTGGGGGCGTAACTATGTTTTGAGAGTAGCCACCAGGTGGTGTCTGTATTTGATTGACTTAATTTTAATGTCGTTGTTTGATGGCAGCTGCAGCTACGGAGGAGTGGCTGTTTTTGATTGATCGTCTTGCAGGAAGTTGTGTCCGTGTCTCAATTACAGTAGCTGGAGAGGTGTGTCTGTTTATGATCGACATTAGCTCCCGGCCTATGGTGTATTTGTTTGAATGGCAGATATTATATGTTGTCATGCGGAGCAAATTGACACAGTAAGGGGAAGACAAGTGATCCAAATGAGGCTTTTTGAGCCCAGTATAATCATGAACATTGTTCAATGTGTGCACAGATTGTGAGATAAAGCAATGGATAACTTCATAGGCTTTCACTTTGGATAAATAAGCAAAACAAAAGGCAGATTTTTTTTAGGTCGATATCGTAATCTTTTGAGGGCATCCTCCTACCTAAAAGTCCTCTCTCTCTTTCTCTCTCCTGCTAAACCATCCACCCACATTTTTTTTTTGTTGGTTGGACTTATTTCTTTTAGAATTGTGCCAGAGCTGCTGCATGATCGTTGAAGTACATAATAATGATACATCCTGGCTGCACAGATTGATGCAGATTGCTGAAATAGTTTAGTTCCACTCATCGAAGCACGGCCATTTTGTCGAACACTTATAAAGTGAAACAAAAAAAAATTTTTTTCTTGAGATGCAAGCTTCAAGACCCACAATGTACTTTTTATTCCTCCCTAAAGTTCTGAGAAATCCCTTTTGTAAGTCCCCAACCCCAATTATACAGTTCTGGGAGCATTCCTAACAATTACATCTACAACTTTGACATGTGAAAAATTCAGAGACAGATTGGAAGAAATCAGTCAAGTTTTTAAAATGTGCCGATTTTAGCTCAACTATCTAACCAATTGTCCAAAATGGGGATGGGTAATTCATATCTCCAATTTATCATGATCCCTCATGACAGGCATAGACTTGTTTTGTGTTTTAAACCCTATTTCCTGTGTTTAAGTTTGTTTCCTTTACAGCACTCTTGTTTTGCCAAGTCCGCTTTGTTTTTCTACGTGTGGTGGTAACTTAACCTCTGCTCTCAGCGCTGGCTCCTCACCTGTTCCTGGTTGACAATCAGGAGGCTCACTTGGTTCTGATTGCCAATCAGTATTGTCTGTGTGACTCCTTGTGCTTAGAACAGCATCACGTTGATGCTGTTATTATATTATACTATCCATATTTTTCCACACTGCTTTATGCCTGTAAATGTTTTCCATTTGTTCTTATTTGACCTCTGTTAGTTTATTTGTGCTTCGTCCACACTCGTGCTTCTTGATTGTTTTGTCAGTAACTTTATTTTTACCGATACGTCGACTCCCATTTCCGCATCCTGGGTTCACGCCACCGACTCAGTCGTGACACAGTTGACGGCATACTTGTTAACGCTCCAATTTTCCTCTATAACTTGCGTATTTTGCTCTTCTTTTCCAGCGCCCTCTGGTTCTCGTGTTTTTCTTTACGTCTTCTGTACTGTAGTACGACACTTGTCAGCTAAGAAATTAAGTTATGTATAATTTCGGATATACCGTACTTCCTTAGATTGCCGCCGGGGCGCTAATTAATTTTAAACCTCTTCTCACTCCTGCGCTTACCAAAGGCATGCGGTAAAAGTAAGCATGCGCTAATTATTTTAAAACCTCTTCTCACTCCGGCACTTACCAAAGGCATGCAGTACAAATTTGAGTGTGATGTAAGCTTGGACCTTAAATCCTACGGAATAACTCTTAATCTTCTTCCCTTTATGCGATTTCAAATTACCGGTATTGAAATCAGCCTCCTCCATTTTGAAAATTATGACAGGCGAAGTGTCACTCGTGATGTCACGAGTTTGACCAGGCGGTAATACTAAGCATGCGCTAATTATTTTGCGAACCGAGTTTGACCCGGCAGTAATTCAAGTCAGGCGCATACTATATGCCCTGTGGCAATTCAAGGAAATACGGCATTAGCTTTTGTTTAGTTATTGCCTACTTCCAATTATTCTTTTTGTGGTTCTTATAAAAAAAAATGTATCAGTCTTTCTCTCTCAATGTACTGAAGTGTGACTTTCTTTAGATAGCAAACTAGTTGTAAGGGAATCAACTGCGCCTCGGCTGGCTACAGCCAACTGTTTTATTGCGGCAATCTGATTCATCAAAATCAACAACATTCTCCACATTTAATCGATATACTAATCTCTTTTCTCTCTCTGGCATCTGATCATATCAGGTAAGACAATGCTTTTTTATTTGCTCCAAAACACACAAACGTTATGATGGCCATAATTAAGAAGAAGCTAGTTCCAATCCTAAAAGAGGATGTGGTATGTAAATGGGATACGATACGAGAGTGGCATAGCTGACCTTTTATTTCACATCTTCTCTTCGCTTCAGCCTTCACCGCAAAGCTCTTGATTGTCGTTTGTAGCATGGAATCAGTCAGTAGCCAGCCTTTACGGCAGTAGCCAGCGTCCACCCGGCAGTGTGGTGCCAAATTTATCGAACCCTAACCCTATTCAGCCTTATTGACCGAGGGACATATTTTTCTCTTCAGGAGCATTCACAAGTGTCGGTTACCTCGATTAGAAGCCGCCACTTATGTAAAGGTCCAGTGCGCAGCCCTGCTGTGAACACTGGGAGTCTGCGTTTAAATAAAATCGATGCGACAGGGGACATGGAGCTTGTAAAGGTCACAGCAAAGTGCAGCCGACTCTAGGGATGCATCTAACAAAGACGATAAAAAAAATGATGCATTTCTAATTAAAGCTTCAATTACTTTTTTTTATCGTTCTTACCATTCATTCACATAATTTACAAAAAGAAATAGATTGTTTTTATTGTTCAAGCAGCAGAAGTAGAAGTTTTTAAGTGGAGATACAAATGCTGCTTGTATTGACAAGAAGCGATCCATAACACGGGTGGAGGAGCATGCGGCAAATACCAACATATGAAAAACAGTGACTTTACAACTTGAGCTTTAGAAAAGAAACCTGGCAATATGACGAGCATCCATTTTGTTCATAGGCAATAATGTGCAGCTCGATACCAAAATACCAGTACTGCCAATAGCACATTTTCTCACATTGGTATTGACTATCATATGCCAATATTGTTCAAGGTTTAAGGTTCAAGTGTATTTGTCACATGCAGACTACACCACAGTGAAATGCTTTTTTCCATGCTCTTCAGATATTGCGTCAAATGGGATCTAAACACTAGTTGCCGAATCTAATACACTAATACAAAAAAAACTAAAAATTGAATAGCTCTGATGTACATTAATTACAAGACAATTAGTAGCACAATTGCTATTTTGACTCATTTGGGGGAGTTGTGTGTTCGAAGGAAGCAGACAACAATAGTGAGTATGTATCTAGATTAGCATCTGAGTGCTGAATTGGGCCACTTTTTAGTTTATCGTAATTTAGTATCATGCGTATCTGTCTTGTCAACATCTCAAATGAAGAAAAGTATCAGCAGGCAGGTATAATGTTATGTTGGATACCTGCATAAATAAAATAGGTTACAATTTTAGTATAACATTTCAGTTTCAGTTCAGTTTCAGTTTATTTCAAACATGCATACAATATAATGCATCACATATTTCCAGTTGTTTCTTTACAGCATGTCCGAAAAGGAGTAGGAAGGAGCAGAGCTTATTTAATCCTACCCCTTTTCATATCATAGCAATTTTATCCCATTTTGTTGTTCTCTGTTTTTATCAGAACAGTTTAATGATTCCACATAAAGATATACTAAAATTCTTATTTCTTATTATACATAGTATAGTATAATAACAGCATTAAAATCGACAACAAACTGTCATTAACTGTTGTAAACGCATACAGATGTTTTAAATTAAATTTTCCTCTAAAGGTACATTTCTCTTCTTTTGTTGAGAAGCATTGTTGAACATTCTTGTGTACCAAGTTATAGTTTAATTTGTACAAAATTTTTGCTGTTTGCAAATGCACCAAGTCGCTGAATTTCGATATTTTTGAATCAATAAATAAAGGGTTTGTATATTCTCTATAAAATAAGTGGCGGAGTTTGGCCATGCCAGCAACCTGAGGGTTCCTGGTTCGATCCCTACCTTCTACCAACCCTGTCACGTCTGTTGTGTCCTTGAACAAGACACCTCACCCTTGCTCCTGATGGGTCGGGGTTAAGGCCTTGCATGGCAGCTCCCGCCATCAGTGTGTGAATGTTTGTGTGAATGGCTGAATGTGGAAATAGTGTCAAAGCGCTTTGAGTACCTCAAAGATAGAAAAGCGCTATACAAGTATAACCCATTTACCATTTGACAGCTGTGTCGGTATATACGGCGATATCATGCTATTTACCGATTTGCAACCATGATAACAGGACACCTACTGATTGGAGCAAGCCTTGTACTGTTTCAAAAAATAGCATCATCAATCCATCAATCAAAGTTTATTTATATAGGCCTAAATCACGAGTGTCTCAAAGGGCTGCACAAGCCACAACGACATCCTCGGCTCAGATCCCACATCAGGGCAAGGAGAAACTCAACCCAATGGGCTACAATGAGATACCTTAGAGGGGACTGCAGATGTGGGGACCCCTGCCCCCTGGGCGACCGGTGCAATGGACATTGAGTGGATCTATTTTATAGTGTAAGGAGATCATCTTGAGTGGAGACAGGTCAGCAGCGCTGAGACGTCCCCAACTGATGCACAGATGAGTGGTCCACCTCGGTTCCCGACTTTGAACAGCGAGTGCCTCATCCGTGGTCACCTAATCTTTGCCCCCCCTCTCCACGAAGGAGAGGGGGGGCAGAGCAGAAAAGAGACAGCAGATCAACTGGTCTAAAAGGGGGGTCTATTTAATGGCTAGAGTATATCATCATCAGCCATTGTCAGTCCTCAGCATGTTTCTGCCATTTGCCGTACTTTTCATGCTAGTTATTAGCCTACACCTTCCACACTGGCTTGGTGCGGGTTGGAAGGGGTATTTTATATCAGAGATCCTTCTCCTAGACTAATTGCCTTACTGGGCTGTTGAATTTAGTCTGTCCTGTTTGTTCTCCGCGCCCCATTTACCCAGGGACCCGCTCAGCTTTATGGCGCTGACCGCCCGCCAGTCATAAGAGAAGGTGCAAACGGTTCTTTGTGTGCATTTTATAGACGTTAGTTGGGACTCACTAACCCCAAACACAACCTCCCATCTCATGCCTGGATGTAGTTTAATGCCATACCCAGAGTATATATACCAGTACAATCCATTCATCCATCCATCCATTTTCTACTACTTATTCCCTTTTAGGCGCTGTATCTCAGCTACAATCGAGCGGAACGCAAGGGTACACCCTGGACAAGTCGCCACCTCATCGCAGTACCTGTACAATGTTTGTCTAATCTTGAACGGGTTTCTGGTGAAAAGGAAATGTTGTTGTACTTGTTGTACAATGAAAAAAAAGATCATACAATAACGTACCATACCATAATACCATCTCTAGCTAGCTTTAAGCATGTAGCTCAAAATGTTAACTTGGACAAAAAGCTGTGATAGCAGAGCTTATTTATTTTATCCGCGGTAGCAAAACACATTTTATTCGCATTACCCTATTTCATTTACTCCCTTGTTGTGAACATTTGCATCTTTAGTAGTGACTGGAGTAATGTGGTGTTTGTTCATCTCACATGTCTCAAATAGATGTTTCTTCTTTTATAACTCATTGAGTTATAGTTTTGTTAATAATGTACTTTGTTAAATTGACACACTTTGATATTAAAGCGGAAAATACTGCATTTAATGCTTTTGTCATGCTAGTTCTTACTTCCAAAGAGATATATTGATTCCAATCTATTTTACTTTGCTTTACTATCTGTCACACTTCTCAACCGACCTATTTTAGCAGCAGTGTGCAGCATATGAGCTTCTCTTTGGCATGCGGCCATATGCGCTCGCATTCACAGCGGAAATTAGAGAAAGAAAAAGACGGTGGAGGAAGGAGTGTAAAGTATCGAGATGCAAGAACGCGGGAGTTTGTGGCGTTCAGAGTACTGAGCGGATGAAAGGCCCCCGCTGGCTGACTGCCTACGCTGACCCGGCCTATCAAAGCCACTCTGTGTGAGTTCTTGTTGTGTTTTAAGTTCAAACCCTGCGACACAAACGTCTCTGTCAGTGGGGACCTCACCCAGTCGACAACACCTGCTGATTTTTAATGAACCCAAATGATGATTCAACGCCCGACTGGCAAGTCCGTGTTGACAATAGAAGGGCATAATAGAACAATTTGCAGTGGAGGTTTGTTTCGTGATGCTGTTTGCAGGGGCGTATTTAGTCATTTAGGGGTCCAAGGTAAACATAATAAAAATAACATGGTATTTTGCCATGTTGGAAACGACCATTCCAGCTGCACATTAAAGCCTGGCGAGCCCCGCAATTACCCAACACTCTTACTGATAGGAACATTAATCAACATAAAATAGCGATCCTTATTTTCCTATCAGAGTTTGACCGGATGTGACATGTAGCACAACTATTGTGAAAGCCAAAGAAGTGCGACTGATGGGGAAAAAGAGAGTTCTTGACGGTGGCTGTTTGAACGAGTGTTGACTTTGAAAAAGTGCCTCTAGGAGATGCACTGCATGGGAAAGAGGTTGAGATCTTCGGCAGTTTAAATAAAAATGTTTGCTTTCCTCTCGGTGTCTCCTCTTCTTTGCTCCCCTTGGCTAAAACCCCTGATAACACCACCAACTGGTTTGTTTTGGTCTGTTTTCCAAAATCAAACCTGCGCGTGTGCAGTAGCATGTACCGGTAATCGTTCATTGTGTGCGAAGGACACAAAATAAAGATTTGTTTTAGATACTGTTGAAAAAAACTTTATAATTGTTTTTTATGAGATATTTTGGGCAGCATAAAAATCTGTCTGTATGCCTAAAGGTAAGTCCACCTCTGGCTGTTTGACATCTATTGGAAATAATAAGGTTAATTGTTGTCATAATACCTTGATGAACTGACTACGAACATTTTAATATTCTTAACCATCATACAAGTATAAAAAGAAGTACGGTAAACCACCCTATAATAACTATAAAATAAGGTATAACTAGTCATTCTTTAAAGATCCCCGATGCATGATTTGTTGGCTAGCTTGTGTGTGTGTGTGCGTGCGTGCGTGCGTGTCTGTATAAATGCATATATGTATATATTCATATATGCATGTATATATGCATGTATAAGTGTGTGTATATATATGTGTGTGTATGTATATATATATATATATATATATATGTATCTATATATACATATACATATTTATATATACATACATATATGTGTGTGTATATATGTGTATGTATATATATGTATGTATATATATGTGTATATAAATATATATATGTGTATGTGTATGTATATATATATATATATATATTTATATATACATACATACATATATGCGTGTGTATATATGTGTGTGTGTATATATATATATATATATATATATACACACACATATATACACACGCATATATGTATGTATGTATATATAAATATATATATATACACACATGTGTATATATATATATATGTGTGTATACATATATACGTATATATATATATATATATGTGTATATATATATATATATATATATGTATATATATATATATATATATATATATATATACTTATAACCCTATATTTCAATTTTAATGACTTTTTATTGACCTTAAAATGTAATTAATTACTCCAGGAAATGTAAAATGAAATAAAAATTAATCCATCAATCAAAGAGGGGGTGTGCGGTTTGGTTGATCGGCAATTTCTGGTCTTGATTTGATTCATTGGAGGAGTACACTATGTGTTTCAGGACAGTGTTGTGAATAGAAAATACTGCTTTGCTTAAATCCACAGTCCGGGCTAAATGTCTTAGAATACAATAAGGGGTTCGGGCTATCACCGCAGAACATCGGGTCACAGTCAAACATCCCCTCGCCCGTCTAAACGTTCTCTGTTGTCATTCTTGTTTACACTCGCTGACATGGCAACGGCCCAACATTGCGCTGGACTCTGTGCTGGTCAGCGCTGGGTTCTGATTGGTGCGAAGGAGAGAGGCGGCGGTAGAAGTAGTCACAGCAAGTCCATTATGAGCCAAGCTGTACACAATGGAAGACTGTGAACGCGGTCTGGGCCCCTCTGATGAGGAGTCACGACAGCTAGGACCTAGCATCACATCAAAATTCAGACGTCCAAATTACAAAAGAAGTTCGCAAAAAGTATTTTTGCTATTGCAGAAAATCCCAAATTGACTGGAGAATTCGAGGGCATTCAAAGTATTTGTGGAATGATGGACAGACACTCCGACTTCTCCCTGAGGGACACTGAAGGGCTTTTCACTTGGCTGTTGTGATTGCATTGGATTACCTAACCCAAGCAGCCACTCTATCCCCAATGTTGTCCTAAGGGAGCAGGCTAAACCATCATCCCCCCCAAAGTCTATTAGATTCGGGGGCAAAAGAACCCTGCAAGGCTGAAACCCATCTAGAATGTCCAGAATATAAATTCAAAACAACTGGCCAACAAGCGACTCCCACACTGCCTCAAAAAGAAGCACATTTTTCCACATTATTTCCCTGTTGCAGTTCTGTATGAACAACACTGACATTAAATTAGGTGAATCTGGCAATTTTACACTTTTTGGAGGTACAGATGTACCCATGCAGAAATTGTGGCCTGTCCTGATGTGTTGAAAGCGATTGTTGCTTGACAAATATTTGTCATACAGGACTCTGGGATTGCAGAGCGCCTTATTTTTCTTAATTTTGCCAATAAATTTCCCATTTTTTTAAACTACAAATGTTGACAGCTAGGTTTACACCACAACATAAAGTTACCCAATTATATTTTCATGTAAGCATGGGTTTTTTAACCGCACAGACATTGGTCCCATGACAAAAACACCGGTGTGAAGTGCACCGAAGGTGGGTAGCTGTAACATTTCAACTGATACTCTACCAATTCCCTGTACCTGAAAAACGATACCGGTACTCAATTTTCTGTACTTTTGTGTGCGTTCATGTGTGAATAAATCATTTGTTTAATTATTTAAATAAAAAAAATATGTATATCAAGTTTAACAGTAAGCTGATGATAGTACTGTCCAGTTGTTATATCTTGTTTTCTCATTTGCAAGTATTATATGCAGTAGAAAACTTTACACTCCTGATAGCAGTAACGTATGGACTACAATGTGTTGCCTAGTCAGGAAGCATCCTTTGCCTCTAAAGCTGAATGTAGTTTTTTTGTTGTGCCCTAAAAAGTGTTTATACTGTAAGTATTGTACTTATTACACACCAGCTGCTGGATTATAACATGCATTTCAGTTGTAATTTTCATTTCCAAATTTGGAAGTGTTGAACTCGCTAATGCTTATTTTTTAGCACGTCTTTAGCAAATCTATTATACAGGTGCTGGTCATATTATTAGAATATCATGAAAAAGTTGATTTATTTCATTAATTCCATTTAGAAAGTCAAACTTGTAGAATGTATACATTCATTCCAAACAGACTGATACATTTCAAGTGTTTTTTGCCAAAAAGGAGATGGTTATAGCTGACAACCAATGAAAACCCTAAATTCAACATCTCAGAAAATTTGAAAATGGTGAAAAGGTCAGATATTGAAGACACCTGGTGCCACACTGTAATTAGCTAACTAACTCAAAACACCTGGAAAAGCCTTTAAATGGTCTCTCGTTTTGATTCTGTATGACACACAATCATGGGGAAGACTGCTGACTTGACAACTGTCCAAAAGATGACCAATGATACCTTAAAGAAGGAGGGCAAGACACAAAAGGTTATTGCCAAAGAGGTTGGATGTTCCCAGAGCTCTGTGTCCAAGCACATTAATAGAGAGGCGAAGGGAAGACAAAGATGTGGTAGAAAAAAGTGTACAAGCAAGAGGGATAACCGCGCCCCTGGAGAGGATTGTCGAACAAAACCGATTCAAAAATGTGGGGAAGATCCACAAAGAGTGGACTGCAGCTGGAGTCAGTGCTTCAAGAACCACCACGCACCGACGTATGCAAGATATGGGCTTCAGCTGTCGCATTCCTTGTGTAAAGCCACTCTTGAATAAGAGACAACGTCAAAAGCGTCTCGCCTGGGCTCAAGACAAAAAGGACTGGACTGCTGCTGAGTGGTCCAAAGTTATGTTTTCAGATGAAAGTAAATTTTTTATCTCCTTTGGAAATCAAGGTCCCGGAGTCTGGAGGAAGACAGAAGAGGCACAGACTCCATGTTGCCTGAAGTCCAGTGTCAAATTTCCACAATCGGTAATGGTCTGGAGTGCCATGTCATCTGCTGGTGTTGGTCCACTGTGTTTCCTGAGGTCTAGGGTCAATGCAGCAGTCTACCAGGAAGTTTTAGAACACTTTATGCTGCCTGCCGCGGACCAATTTTATGGAGGTGAAGATTTCATTTTCCAACATGACTTGGCACCTGCACACAGTGCCAAATCTACCAGTAGCTGGTTTAAGGACCATGGTATCCCTGTTCTTGATTGGCCTGCAAACTCACCTGACCTTAACCCCATAGAAAACCTATGGAGTATTGTGAAGCGGAAGATGCGAGATGCCAGACCCAACAATGCTGAAGAGCTGAAGGCCACTATTAAAGCAACCTGGGCTCTCATAACACCTGAGGAGTGCAACAGACTGGTCGACTCCATGCCTCGCCGTATTGCTGCAGCAATTCAGGCAAAAGGAGCTGCAACTAACTATTGATTGCCGTACATGCTGAAACTTTCCATGTTCATACTTTTCAGTTGGCCCACATTTCTAAAAAATATTTTTTGGTACTAGTCGTAACTAATATTGTAATTTTCTGAGATACTGAATTTGGGATTTTCAGTAATTGTCAGTACTAATCATCAAAATTTAAAGAAATAAACATTTCAAATATATCACTATGTGTGTAATGAATTGATATAATATGTAAGTTTCACGTTCTGAATATAATTACTGAAATAAATAAACTTTTTCATGATATTCTAATAATATGAACAGCACCTGTAGATCAGCATCAAAACTACCGCATTTTGAAAAGTGGAGCCTTACCGTAAATTTGAGGCATACTTGCTTTGTCGGCATGGAACATTACCACATTACCAAAAGGCAGTCCAACTGAGTTTGCTCTGAGTGATGCGTGAGTGATTGTTTGCCCGCCAAGTGTTTGAACACGCTCTGTGCCTATAAATGTACCAAATTTGGGAGTCATCTCTACTCAAGTGCGCACTAAGTATAATTGTGAACTTTTGGTATTAAGTAGGATAATGTTTTTATTTGTGGCCTTTATAAGCAGTCAATACTTTGATACTTGTTGTTTTGGATCAAAGGTAATATCCTTATTTTTTGTCGGTTACATTGGTTACAGTACCTCTAACTTTTGTTTTAGTAGTTCTGGTTTCATTTCACTTTAAAACAAGTATGATTGGGAAGGTTGAGGTCAGTATTGCAACACAAGTCTCTTTTAACTTCCTTTATTGGAGACATTTGGACATGAATGTTTCCCTTCTGTTCGAGACAGTGTCAACGATCCCCCGCCTAATTGAATATGATCAAACTCAGCCTTTTTTCTGTGAACGGTGACACAGCCAAACGTGGCGCTTTGCTCACAAAATTATTTCACATTGATGGAAAAAAATATTCCTCAATTTTCTGCTTCAGCTGCTGCTGCTGGTTGGCAAGACCACTGGGATTCCCATCTGGTCAATTCATCACGAGCCGTTAGCGGCTGTTAAAAAAAAGTGTTTTCGTTTGGCTTAGAAGAGACAAAAGACATGTTCGTAATGTTAGCGTTGCCAAAAAGCCCCCAACTTGATCTTTCCGAGTGGTATTTAATGCCCAAGATGGACTTTTGTGGACTTTTCTGGTCTTTCAGTGCCTTACTCACTGCCATCACGCATAATTCCCCACCCTCAAGTGCTTCATTGCTTTTGCATGAAGTCACTGCAATGGTTTTCTCCCTCAATAAATAACAATGCTATCTTAACTGTTTTCCGCATACTTCTCTCCAATGCTCCCTCCTTCTCGCTCTGTCTGGTCACTATGAACATACTTTTAGCCAACCGCATGCTTTTGCTATTAAATCACTGGTCACTTTAAACTTCTTGCGATAAATGTAGTGTTTATTTCAACTTGTGAGGCCGGGCAAATGACAGAAAGTAGCGTGTCACATCTCCTGTCCTGTAAAGAACTGTTTCCTTGAGCACGTCATCATCTGGCTTTTCATCCCTAATGGATCAGCAACGTTCCGTTGTCATCTTCCCCGAGTCAGTCGGAGATAGGACAACCGCTTCGAGAGCTGGCACGGTTCATAACATAACGGTTCTAACTTGTGGTGACTTTTATTCTCACCAGCAGGCCCGGACTGGCTGAGCCTAGAGGGAGCCTCTGCAAGTCTTTAATTCAGACTGAAACTCTTGTTACTTTGCATACTTAAACATCCATTGAATGAGGCCACTTTCATGAGGTTGTCATGGAGACTGATGATGCAATTTGTCCATAAATTACTTCGCCTTTTGTGCTGATTGAACATCATTAGACTGTACTTAAAATATCGCAGTTGAAACTCAGAAAAAGGCAATCCAACTCAAATGGAACCTTCACATGTTCTTGTAGGAAATCATGTTAAATAAATAAATCGGTTTCGGGGTCTAACAGTGGTAATATAAATGTGTGTGTGTCAGTGTGTGTGTGTGTCTGTTTGTGTGTGTCAGTGTGTGTGTGCGCGTGTGTATATAGTATGTATGTGTGTTTACATATAAAATAACGGGTTAACGCGTGATTAATCCCAAAAAATGCATTATTTGTGCATAAATGCAGATTAATCAATTTTTTTTTTAAAGGGATGTTTTTACACCAATTTATTGTAAACTCCTTAATCTTGACAAGCAAATGGTTTCCTGAAAAGCGGTGTGGTTTTTTTTAAAAGGTCAGTGATCAGGTCAATACATACGCATACATAATTTTGCTTTAAAATAAACTCTCCGTCCTTGCTAGCAGATAACATTTCTTCACAGTTTCAAGCCTCTTCTTTTAGTGAGAAATACTTGCCTCCGTGGTGCCGAATAGACTGTTTCTTACATGTACCATTATCACTGGAGGATGAGGAATAGCTAAACATGCTGCTATACACTCTGTAGATAGATATGCTAACCGCTAGCTAAAGCACCTGATTGTAAACAGGGGTGGGCGGATCGATACAATATTGACCATAAAGATACAAAATATGGTATCAATATATGGTCAATACAACAGTGATTAGATGAATATTTTTTATTCTCACAAAATAGTTTTTATTTGTTTAAGTTATTTAAAAAACAGGAAATATGTCCCTTGACACACAAGGACAATACCCAAAATATTAAAATCAGAGCAAAGAGTAGTTTTTTGCATATGTTTAGTTATTTTTGCAACATTGACTTTATTTTGCGCAAACTAATTTTCTATATGACAGCGCTCCAGTGTTTTTGGGAATGTGATGCAAATATGTAAGGCTCCTCACACGTTTTTAAATGTACTTGCAGTCCGGTTTGGATTTGGCTCCAGGGCCGCCGATCGAATAGCCCTGCATTAGATACATAAGCAATATTGCCAAATAATGGTGTTTTGTAGGGATTGCTCATATTGTACTAAGTACACAGATACTTCCCTATGTGTTAGCAAATTCAGTTTAAAGTTTTATGGTCATCACATGTTTCCGCTGTATTGCTTGAACGTCGTTAAATTTTTTTCTAAAACTGGGGTTCTTAAGCTTTTTGACCACAGGGCCCAAATTTTACACTACAAAGGGGCCTGGGACCCACTCAAATATAAACACACAAAAATACATGTACATACAATTATCCATCCATCCATCCATCTTCTTCCGCTTATCCGAGGTCGGGTCGCGGGGGCAGCAGCCTAAGCAGGGAAGCCCAGACTTCCCTCTCCCCAGCCACTTCGTCCAGCTCTTCCCGGGGGATCCCGAGGTGTTCCCAGGCCAGTCGGGAGACATAGTCTTCCCAACGTGTCCTGGGTCTTCCCGTGGCCTCCTACCGGTTGGACGTGCCCTAAACACCTCCCTAGGGAGGCGTTCGTGTGGCATCCTGACCAGATGCCCGAGCCACCTCATCTGGCTCCTCTCGATGTGGAGGAGCAGCGGCTTTACTTTGAGTTCCTCCCGGATGGCAGAGCTTCTCACCCTATCTCTAAGGGAGAGACCCGTCACACGGCGGAGGAAACACATTTCGGCCGCTTGTACTCGTGATCTTATCCTTTCGGTCATGACCAGAGGTGGGTAGTAACGCGCTACATTTACTCCGTTACATTTACTTGAGTAACTTTTGGGATAAATTGTACTTCTACGAGTAGTTTTTATGCGACGTACTTTTACTTTTACTTGAGTATATTTAAAGAGAAGAAACGCTACTTTTACTTCGTTCCATTTATCTACATTAAGCTCGCTACTCGCTACTATTTTTTATCGATCTATTAATGTTTGTTTTGGTTAATGACAGAGCTTCAAAGTAGAATCTACGCATGCCTGCGTTTCACCAATCACATGCAGTCACTGGTGACGTTAGACCAATCAAACAGAGCCAGGCGGTCACATGACTGTGATACGTAAAACCCGACTTAAACATGTTGACAAACTTATTGGGGTGTTACCATTTAGTGGTCAATTGTACGGAATATGTACTGTTCTGTGCAATCTAATAATAGAAGTTTCAATCAATCAATCAAAAGTGTAAAGGAAAAAAGACACGTTTTATTTCAACCGTACTTCCCGTCAAAAGCCTAAAGACTGATCGCACAGTTCCTGTCTTCACAATAAAAGCGCCGCTCCATCACGCTTGCGCTAACAAAATAAGAGTCTCCGAAAGCCAGCGCAAACAAGCTAGCAAGCTACGGAATTTGCCGTCAATGTATTTCTTGTAAAGTGTATAAAAACGAATATGGAAGCTGGACAAATAAGATGCCAAAAACCAACGACTTTCATGTGGTATTAGACGGAAAAGAGGAACTTTTTTTCTCCTCCATTTGAAAAAGTGGACGTTATCAGCACTACAATGCAAGTCATCAGAATCAGGTAATACACCAACTTATATTCTTGTCTTCATGAAAGATAGGAATCTATATGTTAAACATGCATGTATATTCATTAAAACACCTTCAACATGTGAACAAAAACGGCAAAATAAATAAATATAAATTATATACTGTATATATAAATGTATGTACGTATATATACATATGTATATATATATATATATATATATATATATATATATCTGCGATGAGGTGGCGACTTGTCCAGGGTGTACCCCGCCTTCCGCCCGATTGTAGCTGAGATAGGCGCCAGCGCCCCCCGCGACCGCAAAAGGGAATAAGCGGTAGAAAATGGATGGATGGATATATACGTGTGTGTATAAATGATTTGTGTGTGTATGTATGATATGTGTGTGTATAAATGATATGTGTGTGTATGTATATGTATATATGAGGTAGATCACCTCGACTTGGTCATTTACTAAGTAATTGATAAACGTTGAAAAACTTATTGGGGTGTTACCATTTAGTGGTTAATTGTACGGAATATGTACTGTACTGTGCAATCTACTAATACAAGTTTTAATCAATCAATCAATCAATCAATCAATCAAATCAATGAATGCCTACCGAGGCTATGGTGCTGTTAAGTTATTGTGGCTCAATGTGCCATTTTTTAAATTTTTATTTTAATGTACTATTATTTAATATATATTATTGTTTTAGTTGCTTAACAGATTTTCCTGGCTCTGAATTTGCTCATTGCTATTTTTATGTTTTTGTGCATTATTTGTTGCCGTAATCAGGTTACTCATCAGTTACTCAGTACTTGAGTAGGTTTTTCACAACATACTTTTTACTTTTACTCAAGTAAATATTTGGGTGACTACTCCTTACTTTTACTTGAGTAATACATCTCTAAAGTAACAGTACTCTTACTTGAGTACAATTTCTGACTACTCTACCCACCTCTGGTCATGACCCAAAGCTCATTAACCATAGGTGAGGATGAGAACGTAGATTGACCGGTAAATTGAGAGCTTTGCCTTCCGGCTCAGCTCCCTCTTCACCACAACGGATCGGTACAACGTCCGCATTACTGAAGACGCCGCAACGATCCGCTTGTCGATCTCACGATCCACTCTTCCCCCACTCGTGAATGAGACTCCTAGGTACTTGAACTCCTCCACTTGGGGCAGGGTCTCCTCCCCAACCCTGAGATGGCACTCCACCCTTTTCTGGGCAAGAACCATGGACTCGGACTTGGAGGTGCTGATTCTCATTCCGGTCGCTTCACATACAATTATGTTGTGCTTAAATAATAGTGAATGCTTCTTAAATGTCAATAAAATTGAAGCGCAAATAAAAATACAGCTTCATCACTTAAGTTATAATTTTTGGGCTTAAGAAACTACTCTATAAATTCAGTCTTCTGTTTGTTTGAGATGTTCATTAATGCCACAAATGGTGGAAAAGTGTAAACAGATATTTTTGGGCAGCCTGCAAGGGGCAGCTCGCGGCCGAAAAATGGACCCCAACAACCCTAATCTAAAATATATCCTAGTTGAAAAAACATAGTGGGACATCCCACAAATCATCCAGAACTTTATAGGAAAATGTAAAGTAGCTTGATCTGTTCTAAAGTCAATCCGCGACCGCCATTAAACTTCATTAACCGTGCAGGCAATGTTTTACATAACATTGATTAATTACTAACTACTAGTCAAACTGTTTAAGACCTAAAGTAAAAGTAGTTGTCCTTTGAAGATGCTCAGTAGACAGGAAAAAGTAATGTGGCTTTTCTATGGTTCTCATCACACTTTTCTTCATTAGCATCTTTGAGATGGTGGAATCATGAAGAAAAAAGTACTTTTAAAAATATACATATATATTTGTATATTTATTTTCTGGACTTTATGCATGCTGATGATGGTTTGAAATTCAAGTTTTGAAGCAGATTTGTCCAAAGACAAGAAGAGACGATTACGTGAAAAGAATTCTCAGTACGAAGTTTGCATGTTCGTGGGTCCCCTCCGGGTACTCCGACTTCCTCCCACCTCCAAAGACATTCGCCTGGGGATAGGTTGATTGGCAACACTAAATTGGCCGTAGGGTGTGAATGTTGTCTGTCTATCTGTGTTGGCCCTGTGATGAGGTGGCGACTTGTCCTGGGTGTACTCCGCCTTCCGCCCGAATGTAGCTGAGATAGGCTCCAGCACCCCGCGCAACCCCAAAAAGGACGAGCAGTAGGAAATGGATGGATATTCACATCACTGTTGCGCAGAGCTCTCTCCATGCAAAAGATGTCCATCGCCCCCTGGTGGTATTAGACTAGTAAGGTCAAACATTAATGAAAGTGGGCCTAAGAAAAGAAAACAAAAAACATAAACAATATATGTAATATTATTTCTTAAGATGTTTCTTGTATAATGAGTCATACCAAAGACTATAAAAATGGGACCCATTACAGCATAAAGGGTTGGAATTGGGGGTTAAATAACCAAAAATTATTCCCGGCTGCGGCGCCGCTGCTGCCCACTGCTGCCCACTGCTCCCCTCACCTCCCAGGGGGTGATCAAGGGTGATGGGTCAAATGCAGAGAATAATTTCGCCACTACTAGTGTGTGTGTGACAATCATTGGTACTTTAACTTTAACTTTAATAATGTGTTGTTCTGCTTTCTGTGTCTTATCTTTATTTAACAAGGCCACTCCCCTCAGGTCCTACTCTGCTGTTGCTTCCATAGCGATTGGGGTGGGGTGGTGATGCCCAGTTACCATGGTGAAACTCTCCAGTGGGCTATTTTTCCGTGGTGTTAAAACACATTAAAAGGTCTGCAATGGAACCCCGTATCCTTCTTGAGCAGATCAGATCAGAGAAAGTTGCAGAAGCTCCTCCAACTTTTGATTAATCCTGATTAATGGAGTCCTTTCACAATCCCTCATTATCTTTATCCCCGGTCCTCTTTTCGCACTCATCACTTCGCTTCATCCGTCCGCCATTTTATTCTTCTCTTCCTTCCTCCTTCACACTATTTTTCTCCAAGTGGTTTCTGGGTCATGAGGCCTCAGTATGAATAATAAACAGCTGTCTGCTTTACTCGGAATTATTTATAGAGCGCCCCTCGCGATATTAACTGCGATTTTTTTATTATTTCATCCACTCTTTTGTTTTTCTTTTCACAGTTTTGTCGTTTTTTTTGCAATTTAAGCTGTTCTGTCTCCAGCAATTAGCCAGTGCCCTGGTGACTATATATCATCGTAGTGTTTCCATCAGAGGCATGTTGTTGCATTGGTACACATTGCACAGTCATCTATGCATGTAGAGGCCCAGTCAGAGGATATTTATGTCCCTTGAGGACCAATTTACACTCACGTAAAGCCACATTTCATTGGCTTATTTGTGAGATTCTCCATTTTCGAAGGCCAAAAGTTCCAGATATGTATACTATACATAAGGGATGTTGGTCAATATTAAAAATCCACCCCACACATCGTGCCATGCACTGTGTATGGACATATCACCGCCTCTTCCTCCTAGATGGTACAAATTGAGACATTTGTAATGTGGTCAAGCTTTCCAATGACAATTTTGAATAAATTAATAAATATATAATTTTAAATAAAAACATTCACATCAGTTGTACAGTCCAAAAATAATAACAATATAGAATACAAAGGAATAAAACAATTTATTATTGTACTGTATATATCAGTGGTCCCCAACCACCGGGCCGCAGAAGAATTTTTTATTAATTTTTATTTGAAAAAGTAAATAAATAAATACATTTTTATTTTTAAAATTTTTTATTAAATCGACATAAAAAACACAATATATACTTACAATTAGTGCACCAACCACAAAAACCTCCCTTTTTCATGACAAAAACGTCCCTTTTTCATGACAAAGAAAAAAAAAAAAAAAGGATTTCCCCCCAGGGCCGCGGGACATATTATTAAGCGTTGACCGGTCCGCGGATACAAAAAGGTTGGGGAGCACTGGTATATATGATTCTTCGTCAGACAACCCTAAATAATAAATTTAGTCAAGGAATCGTTTTTATAATTTTAAGTTAGTATTTATGCTTTTTATCCAGTATTTATGTATTTTTCATTAATTACACAAGACCAAAACACTATGTAAGATTACGTAACAATGCATTTTTTATAACTATGTATTCTTATTTTCTCGACCCAAAAATAATATATTTAAAAAAACTGAACATGAAGTTTCCTTAGTTTTGCATGCGTTTTTGTTTTAATATTTTTAGGTTTAAAATATCTGTTTTATATTTTAATTACACAGCCCAAAATAATAATTATAATAATAATAGTATTACATTTTATGTAATACTATTTGTGTTTTTCTATTAATTGCATTTTAAATAAGACAATAAAATAATTAACAGAATACTAAAAAGCAGTTGATACAAAAAGTATCACTCATTCACTTAAAAACAACGAGACATTGAATAATTCAAGATTAAAAATGTCGTAACGGGGACTATGGTGTGGATTGTTTTCCCGGAATGCAAAGGAACTGGACCGGTCGTTGTGTGAAGGTAAAGACATGTTTAATCTATTACTATGAAAAAGTGTACACAAAGGGCTCGCACAAGGCTTGAACAAACTTGGTTAAGAAAACAAAAACTAGCACAACGGCAGAACTATGGGCATAGAAATGAAAAGACACTAACTGTGGCATTAATAAACAAAAACTTACTTGAGGTGACGTGAACAGGGCAGCATGAACTATGACATGAAACAGGCATGAAACAGAGTGGTCATAAACAGGGTGATGATACCAGGACGACCAACTGAAAAACAAGGCTTAAATAATAATGACATGATTGATGTGCGTGAGTCCAACACGTGAGACAGGTGAAACTAATGGGTTGCCATGGTGACAAAACAAGGGGGTGAAAAAACAGGAACTAATGGAGTCTTGGAGTTACAGAACATAACTAAACAAAACATGATCACAAGACCTGACAAAAAAGTAGATTAAAAAAATGTGGGTTTTGCCATATGTCTGGACAACTAAGTGCAGTTATGTGCAAAATAACAATAACATTAGTGTTTTTTATTAGTTTTGCATGAGAAAAAATTTAATTGCACAACTTACACATAATAATAAAACAAATAAATTAGATAAAATGTTCAAACTAAACAATTCATTACTTTTGGTGTATTTTTTAATTTTTGTATTTATTAAATGGTACAACTCAAAAATAATCTGTTGAAGCTACATTATAAGACTACATCTTTGAAAAGACGACTGGTCGAATTGTAAAATGTAGACAAGAAAGGTGTACCGCAAAGTAATAGTAAGAACAAAAATAAATTGCCCCTTCCTGTGCACTTTATCGCTGATATTACGCTGTCAGTATTATTTGTGAGGTTAAACAATTACAGGGCAAAGGGCTGTGGCTATTTCCGTGATCTTAAACGATGACATAAACCGAGAGGAAGAGGAATGTTTTTTGGAAGGCACGTGACTAAGCAGAAAGAGACGGAATAAGTGGGGAGGTCAGCACAAAGTCAGAGCTACGCTTCAGGCTGCAATCGTGTAAGGTCATGTTGACTGACTAGTTATTGCCACTTTGGCCACAAACACACCCAGGCACACACTATGCAACATCCCTGGACAGCAGGATTAAGAACCAAACAATACTTATTCTATTATTAATATTTTATAAAAATCATCAGATTGTTTGTTGCTTGATAAGGTCATCTTTAAATCCCCTGATGGCATTGTACTGTATTGTATGACAGAGGTTAACAAATTCACATTTTATCTGTATTTTTTAATCTTTTGTCACTTTCATTTCCTCTCACCCGAAAAGAATGTCTGATCTTTCCATACGTTTAAGTTACAATCTTTGAAAGCATGTTCCGCAAGTGCATATACTTTGGTGTTCATATCAAAGAGAGTATGATGGAATAAGCGGTAGAAAATGCATGGATGGATGTTAATGTATCTCCCTTCTGTCTTGTGAACAGGGCTTTGTACGCATACGACGATGACAGCAACGATTTAACGCTGGCATCATCAGGAGGTATGTTTGAATTATACTTTTTTCTCATGCAGCAAACTGATAAATGTCACTTATTTGTGTGTATTTTATTTTTAGCATGATCTATTCTTGTCAGTGTGTTGCAATTCTGTGTGAATTTGTTTTCTGTTGTATTTATTTCATGCCTTTTATTTCATTGTTTTTAAATGAGATGCAATCTAGTCACATTTATCTTTCTTCTTTCAATTTTCAAATGTTTTATTTTACTTAATTTTATTCAATGCAATACAATTAAATTATAATTTCTTTTGATTTGTTTATTGTAAGTAGACCTTTTTATTTATGTATTTCTTTGTCCTCCGCTAACAGATACGTTTCACATATTTGTATGAATATAATTTTAGTTTTATTGTGTTCTATTCAATGCATTGCAATTATATTTGAATGGTCCTTTATTTGATATGTTTTCTATGTATTTTTTTTTCCAACCAAACTTTTATCATATTGCAGTTTTCATGCACAGCCAGTAAAAAAAAGAAAATACACACACTCAAGCACACACACACACACACACACGCACAATCGCACGCACACACACACACACACACACACACACACACACACACACACACACACACACAGCGCTATTGACAATAACAAAACATGGCAGAGCACTGAGGATTTTATTTGAAGCGATACCATTTTTTTCAACATTTTATTTTTATTTATTTAAACTTGAATTTGGTATTTGCTTTTCCTGCAGCTGTCAGATAAATGTCGGTTATTTGTATGTATTTTATTTTTGTTTTATTGTATTCTGTTCAATGCAATTCTATTTTTTTTATGTATTTTTATTTTATTATTCAAACTAGAATTCTATTCACTTTTTATCCCGAAGGGAATACGCGGTAGAAAATGGATGGATGGATGAACTTTATTTTATTCAATGTGACCTACTTCTGTTCACATTTGTATTAATTTATTGAAATGTTATCTTCCTGTTTATTAAGTTTTTTTCTTGCAGCTTGTAAATACATGTCACATATTTGTTTGTATTTTACTTCTGTTTTATTCTACTCTATTCAGTGTGTTGCAATTATTCTATTTTATATGTATGGAAATGCAATTCCATTCACATTTGTCTTTTAATTTTTAATTTTCAAAGGTATATTATTTTTTACTTTATTCAGTGCGATACAATTCTATTGACATTTTTTTAATTTAAATTTTGTTTATTTATTTATTCAATAGTTAAACTCCAGTATTTCAAGTAATTATTCTCTCTGCAACACCTTTTTAAATGAAATTTTCTGTGAAAAAAATACAAAAATGTTGATGGATATTATTCACTCTTTGTGCTGCAGGGGGCGGCCTCGCAGAGATCACGCTGTCCTTTGACAATGGCAGGGTGATGTATGGCTTCTGTAGTGTGAAAGAGCCCAACGCTGCCTTGCCGCGATACATCCTCATCAACTGGGTAAGATATGAAGTACATACAAGATCCATACATCAAGCTCATATCCATTTGATCCCCAGGTGGTATATGAACGTATGTAACCCATACAAATAACAAAAAATCAACAAAAATAGACGCAGCCATCAAGATGCATATTTTTGACACTTTCAGTCATACAATACAGTTAAACGTTTTTGGAATAGTGACAACCGTGCTGTGGACTCCTGTGGTGCCACGTCTATTTCTCTATAAAAGTGGCTAGGGGTACTATGCGGCGACCTTGCTCGGCAGGCCACTTTACATCAAGCATTATTCTTATACTGTATTTCAGAAATGTATTAAGTCATGTAGAAAGTGGCTTGAGTCCCAATCTTCCATTTTTTTTTTTGCTTTATTTGAATGAGCCGTGATCACTGAGTGTCATTGTTTAAAAAACGGGGGACATAACAGGTGAAGAGATAATACGCTCATTCATTTTTATCGCTTTGGATGAAATGTACAGTTAGTGGAGCGCTGCCTATTTTTCGCCGTGCTAGCGAGCCTGTGCTTATTTTGTTTTATGACCCTTCACTTTCTCAGGTGGGCGAGGACGTGCCGGATGCAAGGAAGTGCGCCTGTGCCAGCCATGTTGCCACAATTGCAGACTTTTTCCAGGTAAATTGACACTTTTTTACAAAATAAACAATCAAAGTGATTTTATAATACAGTATTTTAATGAGAAACATCTGGTAAGTCCCTTTCATTAAATGCTAACCTTTAGCCTGACTCAACTCCTGAACCGCTGCAAAGAAAAGAGTGAACATTTGCCACAACATGCACTAGTACTTTGCACTACTATTTTTTTGACAAATACACCACAAGGTGACGCTGTTATTTAACCTATCAGTTGGATCGGCTTAAGAAGTGTCACTCTTCAAAGGGCTTTACAAAACAATCCACTGTAACTTTAGGCAATCCTTTTCAAATAGTGCCTCTGGGTGGCACTGTGCAATTCCAGGCGAGTCGCATGTGACTCCAGGGATCATGCTTTATCAGTATCATGCTTCAAACCCCGTTTCGATATGCTGTGCAATACAAAACGTGCCCATTTTAGTCATGAATCCTGACTTCCTCATTGTTGTGGTCTCAAAAAAATAAGAATCCAAATGCAGATCAGTAAAAAATCTCTCTTTAATAACTAAAAATCACTGGAGAAAATACATAAGTAGTAACAAAAAATCAGCTCCAGGAAAACCGGGTCAAAAGTCTGTCCACCACCTGAGAAAATACAAAAAAACAGGAATTACAAAACGTTCAGGGCAAAGGTCAGAGTACGTGAGCTCGGAGCTGGATTCTACTGCAGGCAACGGACAAACAGGCACTGGCTGGGTGGAGATTCAGGGTTTAGAGGGGAACATTATCACAATTTCTGAAGGGTTAAAAACAATAAAAATCAGTTCCTATTGGCCTATTTTATTTTTCGAAATGTTTCTCAAAATTTTACCCATCACGCAATATCCCGAAAAACGGCTTCAAAGTGCCTGATTTTAACCGTCGTTATAGCCACCCGTCTATCATCCTGTGACGTCACTGCGTGAAGCCACCAGAAACAAATATGGCGGATAGCACACAAAGGTATAGCATAGTAGCTTGGATTCAGACTCGGATTTCAGCGGCACAAGCGATTCAACAGATTACGCATGTATTGAAACGGATGGTTGGAGTGTGGAGGCAGATAGCGAAAACGAAATTGAAGAAGAAACTGAAGCTATTGAGCCATATCACGACAGACAGCGGCAACGAGGACGATTGTATCTTTTGACCACTGGTGCAACTTGAATCCGTCGATTGGTATGTGCTTGTTTGGCATTAAATGTGGGTGGAGGGAAAGGCTGGATGCAAATATAGCTACAAATGAGGCATAATTATGCAATATGTACATACAGCTAACCTAAATAGCATGTTAGCATCGATTAGCTTGCAGTCATGCTGTGAGCAAATATGTCCGATTAGCACATAAATCAACAACATCAACAAAACTCACCTTTGTGATTTCGTTGACTTTATCGTTAGAAAAGCATCTGCTTTGAGTGTCGCAGGATATCCACACATCTCTGTGCCATCTCTGTTGTAGCATCGCTATCGTTGGTAAAGTGTGTAGAACAAACGAGGTACTTTCGCATCTTTTGACCGCTGATGCAACTTGAATCCGTCGATTGGTATGTGTTTGTTTGGCATTACATGTTGGTGGAGGGAAAGGCTGGATGCAAATATAGCTACAAATGAGGCATAATAATGCAATATGTACATACAGCTAGCCTAAATAGCATGTTAACATCGGCATGCCGTGACCATTGATATGTCTGATTAGCCCACTCCACGTAAGTCAACTTGAATCCGTCTGTTTGTGTTGTTACACCCTCCGACAACACACCGACAAGGCATAATGTCTCCAGGGTACAGAAAACAGTTGATAAAACGGAAAATAACAGAGGTGATTTGACTTGGTGTGTGTAATGTGTTTGAGAAAATGGCGGATTGCTTCCCGTTGTGCTTTCAATTGCTCCGACAGCGAACAATTGAAAGGCGTTTCAATCGCCAAATTCACCCTATTAGAGTTCGGAAATCGGTTAAAAAAACATATGGTCTTTTTTCTGCAACATCAAGGTATATATTGACACTTACATAGGTCTGGTGATAATGTTCCCCTTTAAGTCAGGTGGTTGATTAAAAGCAGGTGGGCTCGGATGACTGGCAGCACACCTGCAACTGATGACCGGGTAGGAGACTTACAGACATAAGAGGGGAGGGGAGTATGAAAACAAGAGGAAAAAAAGGCAGGAGAACCGCCGTCATGACACTCATTTTGATTAAAATCGACATAAGGGCTGTGAATCTTTCTGCACCACACAATTCGATTTGATTCGTGGGGAGTAACGATTCGATTCAGAGTCGATTCTCGATTCAAAACAATTCTCAATTCAAAATCAATACTTTTTTTAATAACATTGTGTCTCAGTTCTAGAATTAACTACATTCCTCATTAAAGTAGATAAACGGCTCTAATATTTTTTTTATAGTACCTAAAGGAATGTTGGAAAAAATTATACTCAAACATTTGATAAAGACAAATACAAATTAGGCAAGAGAAGTATAAATCTGTACAGCAGATACGGGCATCTACATCAACACTATGATTTGGCTGCGTAGCTGGACGGAACAGATTCAAAAAAGAAAAAAAAAAAAAGATTTATTTTTTTTAATTGATTTTTAATTAAAAAATAAACATTCATTATCGAAATTGAAATCATTACAAATAAGAATCACAATTCAATCCAAAATCGATTGACAAATTGATTTATTCATTTTTATTTTGTTGGTTAATGTTATCAAATGGTTCTAGTCAGGCAAACCATTTTTTATAGTATAAGTAAGGGTATGTTTATATATTTTTAAATTTCAGGCGAATTGATGCGCTTTAAATATTTTATGCTACAATGTTAATAAAGTTATTTTTTGTTGTAAGTTGATCTAAATGTTTGTCTTCTTTTAATATTAATGCAGGTTCACTGTTATGCAGAGGTGTACTTAAACAATTTTATAGACAAATGAAACTATTTATAGTTGCGGCTGCCATATTTTCTTATTCCTAGGGCGTTGTAGAAAAATTATTGAGAAGCACTGCTTTAAAGTGGGCAGCATGGTGGAACAGGGGTTAGTACATGTATAAGAAGGTCCTGGGTTCGATCCTCGGGGTCTTTCTGTGTGGAGTTTGCACGTTCTCCCCGTGACTACGTGGGTTTCTCCAAAGACATGCACCTGGGGATAGGTTGATTGGCAGCACTAAATTGTCCCTAGTGTTTGAATGGTGTCTATCACTACGTGAGTTGTGTGGTCCTCTGTTGCCCTCTGTGTTTCAAAATTTAGATTTTTCTATTTACTGTTTTAATTGGTTTCACCCTTAAAACCGTTTTAATCATATTTATTTTATATTGATTTTTATATTGGTTTTATATGTATTTATTTTTATTTTTTGTTTTTATTCAGTAATTGGTGGAGCTCAGGATAGTATTTGAATGTTGTTTTTAATATTGTTGTGCAGCACTTTGGAAACATTTGGTTCTTTAAATGTGCTGTATAAATAAAGTGGATTGGATTGGATTGGATTGGATTGGATATCTGTGTTGGCCCTGCGATGAGGTGGCAACTTGTCCAGGGTGTACGCCGCTTTCCTCCTGAAGGCGGCTGGGATAGGCTGAAGCACCCCCGCGACCCCGAGGGACAAGCGGTAGAAAATGGATGGATGGATGGATGCTTTAAAGTTTTAAGCTGAATCACCACAAAATTTGGCATACAAGAACATGAGTGTCAAATTTGAGCAAGATTGATTAAAAAACTTGGCCATTAATTGGCTATAAGTCATTGACGGTTTGTCTAATGATTATACAACTTTAAGAATATTGTATTACATAAAATTGTATGCTAGCATGACTTACAGAGCATTTGACAACAATCCATAGTGTTATGTCAGTTTTGTAGCTATCATACTTGTGTAAGTGCGTTATCTGCGTCAGGATTTGTATGTACTATGGTATACAATAACACATGTTATTATAGCTGACCATTTATTCTACTGGCATAAAGTATATTTACTGGACATACAGTACAGAATGTACTGGAACATTTTAATATTTGTTTTAGAGCAGCAGTGGCTGACAATCAAGCTTCAGTACATTAAAGCTTGTAGGATGATCAAAGAAGTTTGTGTGTGTGCACGCGTGTGTGTGTGTGGTGTGTCGCAGTACATGACTAATACCATCACTCTTTTAAGTAATCTCTCAATGCTGAGAGGCCTCCTCTCACCATGCCCATGTTTAATGTGTGTGTGTTAGTGTGTGTCGCACCTGGCCGAGAGTCTATTTTTGGATCTGCGTAGTTGATAAAAAGAAGAGTGAAATTTTACTCATAAGTTTTTCAGCCACATGAGGACGCAGAACAATAAAACTAATAAAGATAGAAAGATTTTAACCCTTAGAAATCAATGAAGTTCCAAAAATAATTATGTTGTTTTGTTATTATATTTGTAATGATTATATAGCAAGAGATAAGTGGTAGAAAATGTATGGATGGGTGGATGGATATAGCAATAACACCGGGTGTACCCCGCCTCTAAACACCCCCACACCCCCCCACACCCCCCACCCCTCCGTGACCCTGAAAGGGACAAGCGGTAGAAAATGGATGGGATGGATCATGTACGTCAGTGATCACGAATAAATTGTAACCCCCACATATATATCTGCCGCGGCATGTTTACCTAGGTTCTTATTCTAAGTGGTACTAGTACCAAATCTATACTATCAAAACGGTGCTGGTGCTTAAACTGTACCCTCACTTTGCCTAAACTAGTACTTAAAACAATGGAAAAAATACACATTAATGAAAAATCAACAATGCCTTTTTATTTTTATGGAATTGTGTTACATTCAAATAAATGAATAGATTAAGTGATATCTAAATAATACTTTAAGAAATTAGAAATACTATCTACAACACTGTCATAATTATTCCAGCAATACAGAACGTGGAAAATATGTTAAAAACAAGTTACTTGAATTGTAATTGTTGATGCTCGAAATTCTGAGTCTTCCTGAATGCAACCTTGCTTGCTGTAACGTCATTGGTGAATAATGAAGTGCTGATTTGTTTTTTTGGATACTGGCTCGCCAAGCCGACCTCGCACAGAAACAATAATTAATTTATAAACTACCGCATTTTCGCCGACTTAACTTTCGCCTGTCCCACTAAAAACACCAATAAGCTTGTTAATAGATGTATATTAAAACTCCTTTGTTATAGTACATGGGACAATGCACATGAATGCACTTTTAAAATATTAATGTGCCAGATTGTAGCCAAAGGCACATTTTTTTATGCAAATTTTTTTTACTGTTTTTATCTGCCGCACGTGGAAAGCCAGTCCATGAAAATAGGGCACACATAAAACTGGTCCCTGGTGGGAAAAAAGGTAGGGGAACCCTGGTCTTGTAGGTTCACTATTTTATTTAACGCCAAAATTATTCTTTGGTAGCAATAAGAAACACATTTTGTTTGTGGTCCCCTTTATTTTGAAAAGTGTCAAAATACATTTTGGTACTGGTACCCGTACCAAAATATTGGTATCGGAACATATCAAAAGGGTAGCATGAGTGGGGTTCTCCTCTCAGACATTACTTCAACACCATCATCCTGCCAATGAAGTAAGTAATGTAAAGGATACACTCACACTTTGTGTCCTTTTAGGGTGTGGCGGTAATCATCAACGCCAGCAGTCTGGACGACATCGATCCATCAGCCATCGGACAGCGTCTTACCAACGGCACGGCGGTCGTGGCTAGTCCGGTTTTGAGCCGCCTGAAAACCAGAGACGAGGAACACGGAGATGTGGTATTTGAACAGAGGGGCAGGACATGCTCGACTCTAATTTAACCCTTACTTAACGTTTTTTTTCCTACACTTTGAAGGGAACGGTGTACGAGAAGACTAATGCGGAGGTGGAGATGAAGAAAATCAATCGAGAGGAATTCTGGGAGCAGGCCAAGGTTGGTTGACATGCAAAGAAAACATTTTAAAACAATATTTAGTTTGTGGCCCCATTTTGGTCTTATGTGGGTTCTTCCGAGGATGTCGTAGTCGTAGTGGTTTGTACAGTCCTTTGAGACATTTGTGATTTAGGGCTATATAAATAAACATTGATTGATTGATTGATTGATTGATTGATTGAGTGTAACACAATGGTAAGTATTGTATTACAGTCGTTCCTCGCCACATCACACTTTCAAAGTTTTTAGATTGCAAAGGTGGCTATGTGGGTGTTATCTAATCTATAAAAGGCTTTCTTCATGTTTAAATACATATTTAGGAAGACATAAACAGGTTTTTAATATTCCTTAGTTTTCAAAAAATCATTTACCTCGGCCAATTAACAGTGATAAGCAAGGATTTACTGTAACTCTCTTTTTTTGGCTACACAAACCAACAAACATACAGTTCAAGTACCTTTTAGAATTAGAAATTGATAAATAGCGTATTATTAATATTTTATAAATGATGTAAAAATGTATGTGTATGATAAATAAACAAAAACACCACATTGATAACTAGAATTTATTTCAACCCCAATATGTTCAATAGTTCATTTAATGTCCGAAGTTCAAATGAAAAGGTAGAAAAAAATAGGTCAACGAGGAAAGAAAAGTGTTCGATATCTCCTACCTGAGGGGTTCACATTTGAACCGATATTGTACCAGTACTTAGTACCTTGGAATGGACACTGGTACTCAACGATGCCAATTTTCAGTACTTTTGTGTGTGTTAGTAAATATTAAATGTTTCTGATAATAACACACAACTTTTAATTGCAAAATTTCAAAATTAGTTGATTTTGATAACAGCTGTTCAGTTATGTCTTCTCATTTTCAAGTATACAGGGATGGGAATTTTCCGCGGATCCGCGGAATTCCGCCGATTTTGGCGCCGCCAGGGTCATTTCTGTGAATTGTTTAAATCCGGAGAGAAAATTATAGGGGGGTGTTAGGTACTCGTGGTTTTTGTCTCTCCGTTGACCTACTTATCAGTACAAGGCATAGAATTCCCACGAAAAATATAATGCCAATGTGTGAAGGCACCAGATTGACTAGCTCTACTATCAGCTGACAACATCAACCAATGACATTGCCCGTTATAGGCGTCTGCACGCGCCGTTTGCCAAAAATATCTAGTCCCTGATCCTCAATTAATGTGAGCTTTTCTGAACTCGTATTCTCTTTATATTGGTTGTGATTATCGGCGACTAATCTGGAAAGAAAACACAGTAGCTCTCAATTAACACGTTTCTTTATTGACAAAACCGTTTCAGACATGTTAAGCTTATTCAAGATAGGAATGCTTCATTAGCGAAAGATATTGATAAGGGCGTGAGAAACAAGTGGAACTGGGCATGGCTCGATATATCTATCAAACTGAAGGTGAAGATTAACAACAATATCGTAGAAGTAGATGAACTGATCAGCGATTTCATTGCAAAGTGCGATGAACCGGGACGTGCTCAGTACTTATATTGCAAGGACATTGTGAACTATGGATCTCGGGGAAAGGTGGCACTCTTTGACCACGCGAAATCGGCATGGCATCTAAGTAAAGTGAGTTTACGGAGAAGAATTCTGGTTAATTCATTTGTAGGCCTATTTTTGTCTATAATCCAAAAGTGTCCAAGAATTTGATGTATGTGTAAACTTGTATACATAAATTTCATCACATGATGCATTTTTATGAAAATATTTGCTAATAAATGTGAAATTTTGGTCAGGAGAATATTGTTAGATTTTGACTCAAAATAGCAGGAAATGCATCCTAAGCTAACATAGATTTCAAATGTTTTCTGGGGCCTTCCACAAAGCGGTGTTTTAGGATTAAAACATTTTCATTTGATTTTGTAAATCTTCATTCCCATTCCTGAGTATAACCTGAAGTTGCAATTGCAGTTGGAAGTGCAAGACTTTAGTGTATAGTTTATGCTAAATCTAGTATTTTGTTGCACCCTAAAAATACTGTAAGTGTTGTACTTATTGTGCACCAGGTGTTAGATTGTAACATGCATTTTAGTTGTAGTTTTCAATGACAAATTCGGAGGTGTTGAAATCAGCAATCTTTAATGCTAATCAGTAGCATGTCAATAACAAAGCCTATGTATATTAGCATCAGGCTAGTGCATGTTTGAGTCAGTTGCTTTGTTGGCATGAAAAATTGCAACAATACCTAGAGCAGTGCTGAAATCATGCGGTGGGCCCCTCTGGGGGGAACGCCGTGTGAAACCATAGGGTGGCCTATAATGTAATCTTAAATAGTATGTCAGTTTTAGAAACACCGCCATAAATCTGTCACAATGATGGTGTGTGTCACTGTCCAGCGTGAGGAGGAGCTAAGGAAGGAAGACGAGAGGAAGAAGCTGGCCGAGGAGCGGCAGCGTTTCGAGGAGGAGCGAATGGAGCTGGAGAGGAAGGAGCAGGAGAACCGAGAGAGGAGGTACCGTGAGCGAGAGAGGCAGATTGAAGAGCACAGGTGAGCAAACATATGCAATTAATATTCAGCCTCATGTCGATGCAGTATAATGTGATGCAATTCTATACTATTTAAATCTACAGCGTGTACAGTAAATCTGTGTACTGAGCGTTATACTGTCAAATATTTGTGATTCTGTGTGATTAGGAAGAAGATGCAGGAGGAAGAAGAAGCCAAAGAGAGACTGCAGAGTCAGATCACCTTAGTAAGATTATTACATTTGTCGTATTCTTACCTTTTATATCATATTTTTGTATATTATATTTTTGTTTCTTTTGCAGCCAGCAGAGCCGAGCATCGATGACCTCAGCCTGGACAAGAAGGAGTCTGAAGTAGAAGTATGTAGTATTAGTGGTGGAATTCTCATGACATGTGCTTTGAATCCTGTGTAATAAAAAAAACACCCTGTCGATCACCGCGCATGTTCAGGAGGCGAAGGCCATCATCGCTCGGCGGTCGGGGAACCCCCGGGAGTTTTTCAAACAGAAGGAACGAGCCATGACCATCAGCGTCGACACCTCACCTGTCACCATCCACCGCAGCGGTGAGTGCTTTTAACTAACATTGAAAGGGTTGAAGAATGCACAGAAAGGTGATTTAAAACCCCAAAAAATGAATGGTCTTTATATATTATTCTTCATGCAACTGTGTTTACAACAACTGAAGCTAAAACTGCGCCTTACAGCACAACACGTCACACTGTCGAGACTCCGCAACTACTGTATGGAAAGTTAACCAAGTAACTAAGTTCCCAAAAAAGCACAATAGAAATATATTTAAAAATTTAATCTTGCGATGTTACAAAAGGTAAAAAAAGGATCCTTTTTTTTTTTTTTCAAAACAGGAACCAAGAATGAACGGTCTTTTACCAAAGAGTTGACTCTGTTCAATAGGGTTTGTGTTAAGGACATGCAATCTTACAACATTTATAAAAGCTCAATTAAATTTTCATTTAACTCTAATTTTCAAACCCGTCCTAAATAAAACTCCCTGAGAAATTTCTCAGCTGTCACATCACTATGGGGCGGTATAGCTAGGTTGATAGAGTGGTTGTGCCAGCAATTTGAGGGTTCCAGGTTCGATCCCCGCTTCCGCCATCCTAGTCACTGCCGTTGTGTCCTTTGACAAGACACTTTACCCGCCTGCTCCCAGTGCCACCCACACTGATTTAATTCAAACTTAGATCTTTGGGTTTCACTATGTAAAACCGCTTTGAGTCACTAGAGAAAAGTGCTATATAAATGTAATTCACATTACTATGAGAACAGTCTATGCTGCGCCTAACAGCATCTTAACAAGTTAGAATATCTCAGAAAAGTTCATTTACTTTCGCAGTTCAATTCAAAATTTCCTCCAAATTCTTATTGTAGTTTAAAGCAAAAAAACAAAACAACTAATTTAGGGCCTGATTTACTAAAGGTTTGCGTGTACTACAACCTGTGCAAACCTGATAGCAAACGCAAACTGTGTAAACTTGTGAGAAGAAACTTGTGTAAGGTGGATCGAGCGGAATAAAGCGTGCAATCCATTTTGAGAAGGGTGTGCAAACTGACAGTTCCTCACACTGCTACAGGATCAGTGATCGCGCTGCAAAGAGAGACGATGGACAGACAAGAATCCTCGGTCCTACGTGTGTGTGTGTTAACATTTTGGACAGTAGAAATAAAAAATATTAGATACATCGTCTATTCAGCTACTTAATTTTATAATCTTAAAGCTGCTAGAGGGCTTCATGGGCCGAATAGAATACATATAATAAATGTGTCTTGTTGTCCTTTAGTATTTTTTAAATGACTTTCGTTTCTTTTACATGTTATCCATCCATCCATTTTCTACCGCTTGTCCCGTTTGGGGTCGCAGGGGGCCCTGGTGCCTATCTCAGCTACAATCAGGCGGAAGGCGGGGTACACCCTAGACAAGTCGCCACCTCATCGCAGGGCCAACACAGATATATACAGTATATTATCAAAATATTTCTTATAGAAAAAAACTTCTTGAAGTATGCATTTTTTTGTTTTAAGCGTAGTAAGTGCAGCCTCTCTTCCGCGCACCTTCAGCTGTAAATATACATAAAAAAGTGGTCTTAATGTAGATGCACTGCACGACTGCTGCTAAAATGCCCATAAAAAGTGGTAGATGTCACCTGCTTGTTTGAAAACATAGCAAAACACCACAAGGAGGAGGAGCATGATTACATGAATGTGCAGTAAAAGAGTGTCTCTGTGGTGATGCCCAGTATTATACATACAACATCCTCAGTGACGTGCGGTTAACTAAACACCAGGTGAGGCATACATACTTTTTTTTTTCTTTTCTTTTTTTTTTACTTAAATTCATATGTGCAGCTCTATTCATTGTTGATTTAGGTTGCACATTACACTAACAGGAAAAAACGGAGTTATTCGCTTTCATAAAAACATTATCATAATGATATTATGATATGATAAATGGGTCCAAAAACTATTTGATAAAGTTGTCCATAAATACTTTTAGGTCCCATTTGCTTTTAACAAAATAAATCAATTATTGTAAGTGTATCTTACCTTTCTGTATTTGTATCTGAAGCAGCAATAGCTATCCTCCATGAAAACGTACACTCATTTTGTCTTAAAGTCCAGTTTAGAGAAGTATTAATCTTGGGTACAGTATATATATATATATATATATATATATATATATATATATATATATATATATAATGTATATATATATATATATATATATAATGAATTTTTCTGGCAATATGGAGGATTTTATATATATATATATATATATATATATATATATAAAATCCTCCATATTGCCAGAAAAATTCATTTAATTCAATTTCATTCCAAGAGATTAAACAATATTTTTGCATCTGACAAAAAACACCCACAAATGCTGGCTTACTCTAATAAAAATGCCATGTTTGTTATAAATACAGTTAAAAAAAGGAAAAAATGCTGCCTTCTGCTGGAGAGACCTGTGTATGCTCGCTTGAGCGCCCCCACTTCTCCTAGTGTGGCGAGTTAGAGTACTGCTGAGGCATTGAACTGCAAGTTGACAATATATCGCCCCCTACCTTGAGACAGAGATACTTGCTGCTTGAAGACCTGCCTTTTCCACATGGCAACAAGCATGCGCCCCCTCACACGCACGCCCAATACACACTGTGTGTAGCCATGGAGGCACCGCCTGTGTCTGCCTCACTGCTCATCTGCTGCATTGTATTGATCAGGAAACATGGAATTTCCATGATTTTGACCATGAAAATTGTCAAAATATACAGGAACCACACCAAAATCTTATAGAAAGCATAAACCAAAAGAGAAATATTAAAACGTATTTTATTTTATTACTTCGTTTTGGAACATCTCATGGTTAAGCCCCCTGGTAGTAGGTGAGGCACTGCCTCACTTGCCTCCCCTGACAGCACATCACTGAACATCCTTATTTAAATAAGGCAGTCTGCACCACTTTTTATTTGCACAAGCATGCAACATGTCCGCTAATAGTACACACTATTTTATTGTTTACTGCGTGGTGTTTAGACCTTAGTAAATTAGGCCCTAAGTGTCTTATTAGAAAAGTGCAAAAACTACCTGTGCCTTTAATTGGATGCTTTGTCCAACTTGAACTCCTGAAATCAAAAAACATTTGCATGATATTCTCATTTATTGCGATGCGGTTGTATGCTTGCTTTGTGTCTATGAATACTGCTAATTTTGCTAAAGCCAACTTGGTTTGGCCGTTTATTTTGCTACTTAATGGCAAGAAAACCCAAGCTGGGTTTCATTCTTTGCATGCTGTCTGCACTGTCATCGTGTGCAAGCGCACTAACCTCGTCTTCTTTTCTCCTTTTATCATTTTTTATTTGTTAACATTTCCTGTCTTCACTTTTTTTGTTTCCTTTTCTTTACGTCATGTCCCGTCTACACATCTTTCTCTTTTGGTTGCGTTGCTTGTTGTCTTCCTATGCGTTGGGCTGTGTGTGCGGCTGTGTGTGTTGCCCTGACCTGACCCGCCCCGCCAGGCCGCTTGGACAGCCCCTTCTTGAGGCAGCAGCACAGTCCGTGCAGCCCCAGCTCCACTCCCCCGACCAGGGGTGTGTCGCCGCTCCGCACACCGCCACATGTAAGGACACAGCAAGCCGGTAGGTACAGAACATATCTGAACCCCAGCATGCAGTATGTTACAAATATGAGCACACCTCCTCCCTCGCAATCACAGCAACCATTGGATAAGATCTTCAACAGGGAGGTTGTGACATTTTTGGCTGATAAGACTTTTTAACATATTTTTTAGATTTGTTATTATACTTAATTATTTATGTAAATACGTATATATGTTTTTTAAATATGTGTGTTATATTAATTATATATCTATACATATATACACATATTTATGTAGAATATATATGTATTCCTCCCACTTCCAAAGACATACACCTGGGGATAGGTTGATTGGCAACACTAAATTGGCCCTAGTGTGTGAATGTAAGTGTGAATGTCCTCTGTCTATCTGTGTTGGCCCTGCGATGAGGTGGTGACTTGTCCAGGGTGTATCCCGCCTTCCGCCCGATTGTAGCTGAGATAGGCACCAGCGCCCCCCGCGACCCCAAAAGGGAATAAGCGGTAGAAAATGGATGGATATATGTATTCCTCCCACTTCCAAAGACATACACCTGGGGATAGGTTGATTGGCAACACTAAATTGGCCCTAGTGTGTGAATGTAAGTGTGAATGTCCTCTGTCTATCTGTGTTGGCCCTGCGATGAGGTGGTGACTTGTCCAGGGTGTACCCTGCCTTCCGCCCGATTGTAGCTGATATAGGCACCACCGCCCCCCGCGACCCCAAAAAGGGAATAAGCGGTAGAAAATGGATGGATGGGTGTATATGTAGATACAGTGGGGTAAAAAAGTATTTAGTTCTCCCACTTAAAATGATGACAGAGGTCTGTATGTATCATCATAGGTACACTTCAACTGTGAGAGACAGAATGTGAAAAAAAATCCAGGAATTCACATTGTAGGAATTTTAAATAATTATTTGTAAATTATGGTGGAAAATAAGTATTTGGTCAACCATTCAAAGCTCTCACTAATTGAAGGAGGTTTTGGCTCAAAATCTCACGATAAATGGCCCCATTCATTCTTTCCTTAAGAAGGATCAATCGTCATGTCCCCTTATAGGAAAAAAAGCCCCAAAACATGATGTTTCCACCCCCATGCTTCACAGTAGGTGTGGTGTTTTTGGGATGACACTCAGTATTTTTCTTCCTCCAAACACGACGAGTTGAGTTTATACCAAAATGGATACATGGATGATACAGCAGAGGATTGGGAAAATGTCATGTGGTCAGATGAAACCAAAATAGAACTTTTAGGTATAAACTCAACTCGTCGTGTTTGGAGGAAAAAGAATACTGAGTTGCGTCCCAAGAACACCATACCTACTGTGAAGCATGGGGGTGGAAACATCATGCTTTGGGGCTGTTTTTCTGCTAAGGGGACAGGACGAATGATCCGTGTTAAGGAAAGAATGAATAGGACCATGTATCATGAGATTTTGAGCCAAAACCTCCTTCCATCAGTGAGAGCTTTGAATGGTTGACCAAATACTTATTTTCCACTGTAATTTACAAATAAATTCTTTAAAATTCCTACAATGTGAATTCCTGGATTTTTTTTTCACATTCTATCTCTCACAGTTGAAGTGTACCTATGATGAAAATTACAGACCTCGGTCATAATTTAAAGTGGGAGAACTAGCACAATCGGTGGCTGACTAAATACTTTTTTGCCTCACTGTATATACTTGTGTGTGTGTGCGTGCATGTGTGTGTATATATTTATACTGTATATATACATATATATTATTTTATTTCTATATTTATATCTTTTATATTTCGTTCCACAAATATAAATGGATCCAACACACTGTAGTGTAGTTTACAAATGACAGTAGCATGGCAACTCTATTATGATGTATCATTATATTCATGGGCAGCACAGTGGGACAGGGGTTAGTGCATGTGCCTCACAATACAATACGCCGCCTTCCGCCCAAGTGCAGCTGAGATAGGCTCCAGCACCCCCCGCGACCACCAAAAGGGACAAGCGGTGGGAAATGGATGGATGGGCATTATATTCATGTTAACATTGCTAACGATTAACGCTCTAGTTGCTAGCTCCCAAATAACGTGCGAGTTGCCAGCTCGCTAACAGGGGCCTTTTACAGTATTCTTTGAATATCTTAGTATAGCGCACCAACAAGGTGCCTTTAGTAATTATATATATTGAAATTAGTCATTTAAAACCACTTGTATACAGGATATGTATGTTGGGTGTCTCTGCTGCAACTCTCCATCAGTTTGGGGGTCCTTGGTTTGGAATATATCCATGTTAGAATTTAAGATAGCTAGCGATTAGCGCTCAAGTTGTTTGTAGTAATTAGTGGGGCTAGCGATTTGCACACTAGTTGCCAACCTTTAGGACCAGTTTACGGAAGAAAAGTGTCCACAAGTGATGCCTAAATGGAGAAGTGGAAAAGGACAACCTGTACATTACTGGCCAATTTCTTGACCAAGAGTATTAAGGCAGTACCAAGGAAACATCGTGCACACACTCAATATTCACACTGAGGACACAATTTGGACATGTTCATTGTTAGATACCTGTGCTCACTACTCATTAGTGTTATCTTGGTAGTAAATCTATACACTGACTACTCTAAAGTACCGTATTTCCTTGAATTGCCGCCGGGGCGCTAATTATTTTAAAACCTCTTCTCACTCCTGCGCTTACCAAAGGCATGCGGTAAAAGTAAGCATGCGCTAATTATTTTAAAACCTCTTCTCACTCCAGCACTTACCCAAGGTATGCAGTAAAAATTTGAGTGTGATGTAAGCTTGGACCTTGAATCCTACTGAATAGCTCTTAATTTTCTTCCCTTTATGCAATTTCAAATTACCGGTATTGAAATCAGCCTCCTCCATTTTGAAAATGATGACAGGGGAAGTGTCACTCGTGACGTCACAAGTTTGACCAGGCGGTAATACTAAGCATGCGCTAATTATTTTGGGAAGCGAGTTTGACCCGGCAGTAATTCAAGGCAGGCGCATACTATATGCCCTGCGGCAATTCAAGGAAATACGGCAATTCAAGGAAATACGATATATCCAAGTTGACTTTCTGTAGGTCCTTGACCAGATATAACAAAATGGCTGCTGAAAAATGAGTGGTTTGCTGACTTTTGTGAAGATACTGAATATCACCTCGGCGTTCCCGGATGTTGACATGCCTTCACTTTTCTGTCAACACTGTTAAGTATGGATGTTTCGATCAGGGTTTTATGTTGCCGATTCCGATACTGATTATCCATGAGGTAGATCAACCCATACCAATACCAATCACATGCATTACTTGTGATTTTTTCTTGTTTGAACACTTTTGACAGTAAACAAAATATCAACCCAACATTTAAAATAGTTCCTTATTTTTGTTCATTACATACAATTGTCAATAGTACACAAAAACTAAACGAAAGCAACAACGGCAATCTACTACTTGTTTAATTAAGTCATTTGGTTTTTGCTCTCGAAGTCCTTCTGTGCTCGGAGAATTATTCCCTGAGTTGGTGAACATTGTCAGAAACAATAACAAAAATATTTTTTTTAAATAAAAATATAGACCTAATCACTCTAGTATCGATCAAATACTGATCCTACCCCTTGGTATCGACACCACCAATTTATGGATTGATCCGCCCTCCTCATACGTGTCATATTAATTTCATATTTATAGCTGGTTACTTCTTAATGTTTACCAAGTCCTCATTTCTTGGTGATGTTTAAAGTTAACTTAGCTATTAGCATAGTTCCTGGCTTGAGGTCATGGTTAGCCTTGTCCTACAGTGATGATGTTACGTGACAATGATACTTAAGATACTACAAATAGAGGGGATTATTAGTAATTTAGGGGTGCAGCTCCACACTGTCTGGGGACGGCGTGGCGAACTTGGTAGAGTGGCTGTGCCAGCAATCTGAGGGTTACTGGTTCAATCCCCACCTTCTACCATCCTAATCACGTCTGTTGTGTCCTTGGGCAAGACACTTCACCCTTGCTCCTGATGGGTCCTGGTGAGCGCCTTGCATGGCAGCTCCCGCCGTGAATGTGTGTGTGAATGGGCGAATGAGGAAATACTGTCAAAGCGCTTTGGGCTCCCTAAAAAGGGGTAGAAAAGCGCTATACAAGTACAACCCATTTACCATTTGGAGCAGCATAAATATTTGTTTCCGGAAGACTACAAATAAATATAGTCTCAGAATCAGAATTACAATAGTTTTTATTGCCATTGTTTGAGAACGGTTTCACAAACTAGGAATTATTCTTGGTGCAATCGTGCAACATAAAAGACACACCCAGAATAGGTAATAAAATCAGTCTGCCAGAGGGGATCACCGTTTGTGATAAGCAATAAAGGCATTAATCAGCAATTTACATGTGCTTTTTCACAAAAATCGTCCGATACTTATCAGTGCCTGGTTGATTGGCACATTCTTAATATTAAGGGGAAAAGGGAGAAAAGTAATCCTCTAACTTTTTGTATCAAAATATTTCCGTGATACACATTTTCTGTAGTCATGATCCTTTTCTTTATATGATGTATAAAAAAAAAATAGAAGGTGTCATTACACTGTGAATCCAAACATCTCCAGGACTGTTGATGCTGCTTACATTCTATGATCTCTTTCGAATAGCTGAGCGAGAGGTGATGTATCATCTCATCTTGTCTACTGTCGGTGTTCTCCTTTTATTCTGCACTTTATTTTCACGTGTAATCTGACAAATCACATTCAAGGCCTCTCTGATTCCTTTTTCCCGCCGCTAACTGACAGTGCATGTGTGTCATGATGTGATTCACCATGCCAATGAGGGACGTTCCCATTAAGACTTCTATTGGACACCATCCTGGACCATTTTGTTTATGATCTATTTTTCTACTCCCTAGAGGACGACCAAACAAGCACAGAGCGCACCGTGGCTGCCGTGTCACCCATCCCGAAAATCGTCACCACACCCATCAAAGAGGACTCGTATCAGGAGCAGGACTGCACATTTGACTGGGGTAAGGTTTATTTTGTTTTGTGTTTTTGGGGGGGTTCAGATTCAATAATTTAATAATCTGAATTTCAGCAAACCATTTTGAAACTATATTTTTAAAGCCACATGTCACATGCATTTTGAAATATGAATAGTGATAACATTCGTTGTTATTGATATTATATTGATTGATATTACTGTTAGTCATATTATTCATACTGTTATATTATTATAATCATTAGTAGTAGTAGTAGTAATACTTTACCTACTATTTTATTTTATTTTACCCACTTTTTTTACCTGAATTTACCTATTTTACCAATATGTTCACCTTCTTTTAACGCTTTTTTACCTTCTTTTACCTATTTTACCCTCATGTTTACCTTCTTGTACCTCTATTTTACCTTATATGATCCTACATTTACCTTCTTATTCTTATGTTTACTTACTTTTTTACCCACCTTTACCTGTTTTTTACCCTTCTTTTATCTTTTACCGTCTTTTATCTTTTACCCTTTCTAACCTTCTTTTATCTGCTTTTACCTTATTCTATCTATGTTTACTTACTTTTTAAACTTATTTTTACTTGCTTTTTATCTTTTTTTACAAATGTTTGTACTAGAAGTACCAGTTCCAGAAGTTCATATTTTTTAGTGATATAATGATAACATTTGTTGTTATTGATATTACATTGATTGATAATACTGTTAGTCATATCATTCATACTGTTATATTATTATAATCATTAGTAGTAGTAGTAGTAGTAGTAATAGTAGTAGTAATACTTTACCTACTATTTTATTTTCTTTTACCCACTTTTTTTACCTTCATTTACCTATTTTACCAATATGTTCACCTTCTTTTCACGCTTTTTACCTTCTTTTACCTATTTTACCCACATGTTTACCTTCTTTTACCTCTATTTTACCTTATATGACCTTTGCTTGCCTACTTTTACCGTCTTATACTTATGTTTACTTACTTTTTTACCCACTTTTTTACCTGTTCTTTATACTTGTTTTATCTTTTACCTTTTCTAACCTTCTTTTATCTGCTTTTACCTTATTCTATCTATGTTTACTTACTTTTTAAACCTATTTTTACCTGCTTTTTATCTTCTTTTACAAATGTTTGTACTAGAAGTACCAGTACCAGAAGTTCATATTTTTTAAATGCAAAATCTTTATATTTACATACACATATATTTATAAATATGTACATATACTAACCAAAAATGTAAATGCAACACTTTTGTTTGTTCTCCCATTTTTCATGAGTTGACCTCAAATATCTCAAAATTTTACTATGTACACTAAAGACCTATTATATTGTTCACAAATCTGTCTAAAAATGTGTTAGTGAGAACTTATTTGCCAAAATAAGCCGTGCCCACTATAAAAGGCCACTCTGAAATGTGCAGTTTTGCTTTATTGGGAGTCTGGGGGTGTCAGAAAAGCAGTCAGTATGTGGTGTGAACCCCATTTGCCTCACACAGTGCAACACATCTCCTTCGTATAGAAATGATCTGGTTGTTGATTGTGTTCTGTGGAATGTTTGGCCACTCCTCTTCAGTTGCTGTGCCAAGTTGTTGGATATTGGCACGATTTGGAAGACACTGTCGTAAACGCCGATCCACAGCATTCCAAACATGCTCAATGGGTGACAAGTCCGGTCAGTACCCTGGCAATGGAAGAACTGGGATGTTTTCAGCTTCCAGGAATTGTCCATGGGGCCATGCATTGTCATGCTGCAACATGAGGCGATGGTCTCGGGTGAATGGCACAACAACGGGCCTCAGGATCTCGTCACCATATCTCTGTGCATTCAACATGCCATCAATAAAATGCACTTGCGTTCATTGTCCATAGCGTACACCTGCTCATACCATAACCAAACCCACACCTTGGGCCACTCAATTCACATTGTTTACATCATCAAAACGCTCTCCCACACGACGCCACACACGCTGTCTGACATCTGTTTTGAACAGTGAAAACCGGGATTCATCCGTGAAGAGAACACCTCTCCAGCGTGCCAGAGGCCATCAAATACGAGCATTTGCCCACTCTAGTCGGTTACGACAACAAACTGCAGTCAGGTCGAGACCCCGATGATGACTACAAGCATGCAGATGTGAGACAGTTTCTCACAGTTTGTGCAGAAAATTATTTGGTTATTGTGACAGGTCTCCAGCCGTTATCGTGTGGGTTGCAGTGACCATCGATGCAAGACGCATTGTAGCAGGGTTGACTCTGGTTTATTATTTCAATAACCAAGTTTTCTTGCCAGTCGGTCGCGCCAATTTCCAGTGAGCCCTCTCTTCTTGCTCGTCGCGGCGCGCCTTTCGGTGGCCGGTGGCTGTGTCTTCCGCGGGGGCTCATCTCTCTCTGGGTCGCTCTCGTCGTCTTCGTTGTCGGGTGGTTCCTCTCCTACTTCTGTCACGATTGTTCCTCCTTCTCCCCTTTTATGCTGCAGCAGAAGATGCCGAGATTGAGAGCAGGTGTGTCGTTTACGCACCTGTCTCTGATGGCTGCAGTGTCGCTCCAAGCGTGCCCTGCCTCTCCGCTCCGCTGCATGCTCCGCCTCCTGGCCACCATCTCGGGTAGGACTGTGTCTGTCCTATCCTGCTGTCGGCTCGTCGGCTCTGTCTCTCCACAGCTATGCAAACCAATTGCTGCAGCAGCTGTCTGGGTGGCTGGTCTGAGACGATCATGGAGGTGCACCTGTTGGATGCGGGGGTCCTGGCCTGGTGTGGGCCGGTTAGATGTACTCCCGAATTCTCTCAAATGCTTTTGGAGATGGATTATGGTAAAGAAATTAACATTCAATTCACGGGCAACACCTCTGGTGGACATTCCTGCAGTCAACATGCCAACTGCATGCTCCCTCCAAACTCGCAAAATCTGTTGCATTGTGCTGTGTGGTAAAACCGCACATTTCAGGGTGGCCTTTTATTGTGGGCAGGCTAAGGCACACCTGTGCAATAGTCATGCTGTTTAATCAGCATCTAGATATAGTGGGGTGAATTATCTTGGCAAAGAAGAAATGCTCACTGACAGATTTAGACAGATTTGTAAACAATATTTGAGAGGAACAGGTATTTTGTGTATATAGTAGCAGTTTTAGATGTTTGAGTTAAAACTCATGAAAAATGGGAGCTAAAGCAAGTGTTGCGTTTATATTTTTGTTCAGTGCATATATATATATATATATATATATATATATATATATATATATATATATATATATATATATATATATGTATACACATATATACGTGATGTATATACAAATATTTATGTATATATAAATATACTGTATGTATTTATGTACCGTATTTTTCGGAGTATAAATCGCTCCGTAATATAAGTCGCACCTGCTGAAAATGCATAATAAAGAAAAAAAAAAAACAGATGTAAGTCGCACTGGCGTATAAGTCGCATTTTTGGGGGAAATTTGTTTGATAAAATCCAATACCAAAAATAGACATTTGAAAGGCAATTTAAAATAAATAAAGAATAGTGAACAGGCTGAATAAGTGTACGTTATATGACGCATAAATAACCAACTGAGAAGGTGCCTGGTATGTTAACGTAACATATTATGGTAAGAGTCATTCAAATAACTGTAACATATAGAACATGCTATACGTTTACCAAACAATATGTCATTCCTAATTGCTAAATCCGATTAAATTGTATATGTCTAGTCTCTTACGTGAATGAGCTAAATAATATTATTTGATATTTTACGGTAACAGGTTAAAAATTCCACACATAAGTCGCTCCTGAGTATAAGTCGCACCCTCGGCCAAACTATGAAAAAAACTGCGACTTATAGTCCGAAAAATACGGTAGTTATGTATATATAATGTTGCTGTTGTTTGTGCTTCCTCAGAGCCAAAGCAGGAGCAGAAGGCTCCAGTTCAAGAGTCGACACCCTCCAAACCGGTGCAGAGCGTTGCCCCTCAGACCCGCGACTCCTCTGGGTTCTCCATGTGGGACTCCGGCACAGATAACCTGGTCGACGTGTGGAACAGCAACGCCGCCGCCCCCACTAGCGAGCTCTCCAAAGCCTCCCACTCGTCCAATCTGGTGGATCTGATGGGCGAAGACGACATCCCGACAAACACCGTTGCCACCAGCAGTCAAGCTCAGCCCCTCCTCAGCTTCGACGACATGATAGACGGCGCTCTCTGCTCGACCGCCGAGGACGACCCCACCAGTCTGGTGGACGTGACCACCTCTGAGCAGATGACCCTCAGCTACCAGCATGCACTGCAGCACGCCGCCGGTGACAGCAGGCACCTGGAGGAGGGACAGCTGCTGTTGACCAATGGGGAGACGCTGACGAAAGAAGGAACTCAGGTATGGATGCTGATGCAGCAATTAGGCTAGGTGCGAATGCCAAGAGGTTATGTTAGCCCTTTGTTTTATAGATAGCACGAACACGCTACGAGCAAAGTAAGAAACTGTTACATAGCAGGTTTGGGTTATTGTTCAAGGCATCCAGCAGATGGCGCTATAGTGAAAAGAGCCTGTTCCCCAACTTTAATGTTTATGACTGCTACCTACTGGACTGGGACGTAACTGAGTTGTTGATGCATGGCTTTTTCGTTTCTGACAGGCGAGTGAAGGCTATTTCAGCCAATCACAGGAGGAGGAATTCGGCCAATCAGATGAAGGCACGGCAAAACCAGCACCTGTCTTTTATAATAAGCCCCCCGGTGAGTCCACATTGTTTTCTAACCGAGTATATTTAAAAGATAAAGCCATCTCATAATGTTGTCTCCTTATTTTTTGAATTGTTATTTTGTCTTTTCCTGAAATAGCTTTCTTCTGGCTTCTGATTGGCTAAAGTGACTTTACAGCTAGTTAGGGCTTATAGTGCCACTTGTGTTGTTTTGGTTACAAGTTCAAATGTAACTTCTTTTTTTTCCCCAACGCTCTACCTTTTCCAGAAATAGCCTCTGATTGGCTAAAATAGCCAACAGCCAAAAAGGGTGCTTATGAATCAATAACGGTTGTAAATGATTCACTTAACGTGTGTTGTTGTGTGTCCAGAGATTGACATCACGTGCTGGGACACAGACCCTGTGGTGGACGAAGACGACGACTAAGCCGGCAAATCACACACGCCGGACAAAAGTAGGAAGTGCGCTTCTTGAGGAAACTTTTTTTTTCCAAAAAAAAATTGTGTTAAAAAAAAATTGTAAAAAAGTAACCTCAAAAAAAAAACATGACCAAGTGTGTATCTTTTTTGAGGAAAATAATAACAGTAGCCAAACAAGCTGGGGTTGAAATATAAGACTTTTTTTTGTGTGTGTTTGATACTTTATTTATTTTTTTTCTCTTTATATATTTTTTTTTTGCTATGCAGATGTATTAGCTGGGAGCGGGGTAAATTTTAGTTTGCGACGACATCTTCTTGGTATTAAAGTAGCGCAGTGCTGCACGGTAGAGACAATGGGAAGCACATTGTAGTGCTTTAAAGAAAAAACTGCAGCCTGTAAAGCTGATGTGACCGCCATGTTGTCTTCACCTGCCTTTGCTTACCTTTTTTCTTCCTGCCAAGACACCAGTCGCTTAATCTTCTATTTCAGGGGGATTAGGTGCCTTGATGATTATTATGATTTGTTTTTGCTGCACTTTTTTGTCTGCCTATTTAGTGGATGAACAGCAGCTTAAAAGTCCTGTCTGCTTACACCCAGTTTTGCTTCTTTTTTTTTTTTTGCCCTAATTTTGGCACCTTCACCGACGCAAAAAATACACCATTTTGCATCTAATCCTGATGATTATACTGTAGATATTTTCCAGGTTTTTAGAAGAGCAGTGTGGACATTTTGTTTTACTGTCCACTCATATACAAACAGGACATATGTTACACAGTGGGAGGAAATAACTGGAAATGGCAAATATGACTTTTATCTATAACGATGCATTTAAGTGGACATTTTGTCCACCGGGCAGATTGTATTAGTATTAAGGGCGACACCGAAAATTATAAAATAATGATACCAGTATGAAAAGTTGTAGTAATAGTGAAGTGTTGTGAGAAAAAAATTATATTTCACAAGAATAAACTCGAAATATGAGGAAAAAGTTGTGATTTTACATTAAACATTTGTAATATTTTAGGAATAGTCTTGTAAAATGACTAGTTTTTCCTTTTGTCTAATATGACACATTTATTATTTTACTACTTTAATAATGCAAGCTTATTCCCATAATTAGAAACTGATAAATATTACACATTATTGTACAATTACAGCTTTTTTCAACAAAATATAGCAAGCTTATTCTGATATAAAAGAAAACAGGTTTTCCTATTTAGGTCTTTTTACTGAACTAATCACATTTCAGGAGTGTAAGCTAGTTATATTGCATTCAACAATGTATTATAAACATTAAAACTATTTTGAAAGGGAAAGTCATCGTAATATGACACAAAGTGTCAATTCTCCAAGAATTGAAAAGTACCAATTTTACAAAAATAAGCTTGTCAAAGCCAAAAAATTACAAATTATAAATAAATAAAATTGCAGTGAAAACTCTGATTGTTAAGATGATGAAGTGAACACATATAAAAAAATGAATTTATCGTAAAATTAAAATAAACATTACAAAAAAGTTGTAATTAGAAACTTGTGAAAAAATAACAGACTTTTATTTTTTACATTTGAAAACAAATTTGTACTTTTAAATTCTAAATATTTTTTCCAGTGTGCCCCTAATGCTCCTCCATTCTGACCCTGTTGCTCGGCTGTTTTTGTTCCGTGTCAGTGCAAAAAAAAAAAAATGTTTGTTAAATTTTAAATACAGTAGATATGTGTGGCGTTTGCCACCAGGGGGCGTGTTTGTTTTTAAAACGCTGTTTGAAAAAAAGAAGTTGGCTAGCAAGTGAGTTGCAAAGCCCTTTTTTGAATATTAGCAATGACATTGTTAGTCTTTTTGCTTCTATTTCTTGTAGAAAATAAAAGAAAACCTCCTAGGCAATAATCATAATCATATTAATTTTGTGTGTGTGAGCGCGTTGGATTCATTTGCCTTGTTTAGAATCTCAAATCCACATTGATTACATTCTGTAATAAGTAAGAATCAGTTAGTCAACAAATATGCAACTTTAATTTGCTAAAAGTGGCTCGTGTGTGTGTGTTGAGAATATTAAAAAGGAAGATTAGTTGAAAGAGAAGTGAATTATTTGTTGGATTGAATTAAAAGATGATGCCTTGAACCCATCACACACACTTTTCTCTCTTTCTTTCTGCCACTGTTGAAGATTTCCAAGCTGCTTCGTTTGCTGCAATAGCTGACTCCTCGTTGTAGTTCACATGTCCGCCGCTAGATAGCACCATTGTCACCTTTCCTTTCAACTCTGCACTCTTGATGGTTTCCTGTCCACCCTCCACATTATCTCATGCTTCACTTCAGATATATTAAACGTACATAATCACCATGTTCCTCCATTGTCATCTATTCTAATATGTCAACTGATGCATTAAAATGTATTTTCTAAAAGGTGAAATTTATGATTTTTGTTGTTTGTTTGTCGTATCCGCCATGCAATATATGTTGCCCCTCTAATGTAGCATCTTGGGTGATCAGATAATGCTTTGTGTTGACGGCCGTCACCATGACAACATGTATGGGTGCACTCTAAAACAAGGCCAAGCAGGTTGCCAGGCAACACAGACTGATACTGATGCCAACCTGAGACCAGGCGGCTGATGGAGGGGAAACTGAAGAGGTGTTCCTAATATTTTGGTTACCTCTTTTGTACATCCGAGAAGGGCTAAATATTAGAAACAGTCATTACAAAATACAACCACTTTGTAATCATATTGTTAAACGAATTAATATATTTTTTTTAAAACATTTTTATGGATGTTTGTGCGTCGCGGGTAAATTCTAACAAAGTAAAATATTGGAATACATTTTCTGAAAATATAAGATTTGTGTTTACCTTGAAAAAATTGTGAAGTGGATGTGTTTGTGTCCAAAATTAAAAAAAAATGTATAAATATTTGCTTTGTTTTTTTCTATTTACATTTTGGTCCTAAATCCTTTATTTTTATGTTAAAAACATGCAAAATATGAATAGGATGGACGTTTTGTGCCAAAATAATTAAAATAGGAAATTGTTCCCAAATTTGGACAAGAAAAAACAGTAATGCCTTTTTTTCACATTTAAATATTTTTTTTAATAGAAACGCATACATATATTATAAAAACTATATACATAATATTCATGTAGTTAATGCATAACTGATATTTGATTTATGTTGCTTTTATGAATGCTTAACAAATATATACAAAATAAAATATTTAAATCTTTGCAAATTTTCTTTCCAATTTTAGTCATCCATCCATCCATTTTCTACCGCTTATTCCCTTTGGGGTCGCTGGTGCCTACCTTAGCTACAATCGGGCATCATTTTTTAATTTTGTAAACAACAACAAAAAACATTAAATGAAAATGGACACTTTTTGTTTACATTTATCCATTCATCCATTTTCTACTGCTTGTCCCATTCACGGTTGCGGGGGGTTGCTGGAGCCTATCTCAGCTGCATTCGGGCAAAAGGTGGCGTACACAGGGCCAATTTAAATCTTTCCAAATTTACATAGAAAATGACTGCATTTTTATTTTATATATCTTCAATTATAGAGATGATAAAGCTTTTAAATACATCAATAGTATTAATGTATTACTACTTTTAATGAGTGGCATTAATTTATTTTATTTTGCTTCTTTTTTATGGATGTATTGGTGTCCAAATTTATAAAAGAACACACAAACATGTAAAATAATATATTTAAATATTATCAATTTGCATTTATTTTTTGGAAAATATGTGCCCCCAATTTTTTTTCTTTATGATAAAATAAAACACGCAAAAGTACTTTTTTGTGCAAAAATATTTCTAAAAAACACTTTAGATTTTAATATTTCCAAATGGATTAAAAAACAGGTTTTGTTTTTTTTACATTAACATACCGTATTTCCTTGAATTGCCGCCGGGGCGCTATTTAACTTAAAACTTATTCTCACTCCTGCACTTACCAAAGGCATGCGGTAAAAGTAAGCATGTGCTAATTATTTTAAAACCTCTTCTCCCTCCGGCAATTACCAAAGGTATGCAGTAAAAATTTGAGTGTGATGTAAGCTTGGACCTTAAATCCTACTGAATAGCTCTTAATCTTCTTCCCTTTATGAGATTTCAAATTACCGGTATTGAAATCAGCCTCCTCTATTTTGAAAATGATGACAGGGGAAGTGTCACTCGTGACGTCACAAGTTTGACCAGGCGGTAATACTAAGCATGTGCTAATTATTTTGGGAAGCGAGTTCGACCCGGCAGTAATTCAAGGCAGGCGCATACTATATGCCCTGCGGCAATTCAAGGAAATACGGTATATATTTTTATATTGAGATTTTGCAGCCATTATACTATCAATATTATTAATGTATGTAACCATTTAGTGAACGACAAGTATTTTCCATGTTGCTTCTCATTTTGCTGTAGCCTCATGTAAAAAAAAGCCATTACATGCATAAAAAGGTTAATATATCTAACATATAAGAATTTGGTCATGAAATAGATAAATGGGTTCGGGCATTTAAGTAAATTACATTTTGCTTACATTGCACTCCAACATTAGTTGACAAATTATTAGTATATATATATATTTTTTTTATTGAATTGGCTTTCCTAATGTACTTTTAGCATGAATACAGAATCATATTAAAGCCATTGATTGCCCAGTGCAACAAGCTAAATAAATGTCAGTATATTTGTAAACAAGTTGAATCAGAGGCTCCTTGAGGGATGGGGGAGGGGCTTGTCCTGAGTGGCTGAGATCCATTTCTGTTTATATTTGAAATTGAGCATCGGTGACTCACAGGCCTGAAGGCTGCAGCCTGCTGGTCTTTAACAGTGTGGGAAAACAAGATGATTTGCCTTTTAGGAGTATTTTAAGATGCCCGTGTGGCGTCACAAAGTGCTGAAAGAACGCGGGTGACGCGCTCAGTAGGAAAATAACACAATATATAAGCAGCGTGTTGCTGGCCACTTTTCTGTGTGTATCCTACGTTACACGGAGCAGATAAAAGGAGGAGCGAGGTCGTGGCCGTGAATACGCAGGACCCGAACGCCATGGCAACGGCTGCTGCGGAACAATAGGAGGCCCGGGCGCTGAGAGATGAAAACGCCTCGCTGAGTGTCTGAATCTCTGACTCAATTAGCGTCCTGAAGAGATGACTCCGCCCACTTAGACGGCAGTGCTCCGGCCCAGCAGAGGGAAGGATGTAGGCAGACCACAGCCAGGCTCCAGGCCTCTTAGCCTCTGCACGCCTCCTTCAAAGTCCGCATGGTGGAGTCCCTGCATCCGTCCTCTAAGACCACCGGTCCTGTTCTCCCGGCGGGGCATGGTCGCCATGGTGACGCCCACCCGCCGGGAGCGAGCCTCCGGTGGTGTGAGGTTGTACTGGTTGAGGTCCATGTTGGAAAGCAGGTGGCCCAAAGAGTCCCAGCGCTGCGACGAAGGCAGGCGGATGAGGGAGGAGTAACCCCGACCGGGGAACACGGACGACGACGACGGCGGCGGTGGAGGCTTGCCGCTCTTGGACGGGAACGCCGGGCTGGGATCCTGGTGTTCCCGCAGGGGCGGCGGTGCGGATCGATAAGGGGCGGGTTTCAGGTAGGTGATCCCTCGGGGTTCTGACAGGACTTCGGTGTAAGGAGGGGGAGGGTCCTCCATTAGGACCGCCTCCTCGTAGCACGGCGGATTTCCAAAGGGATCTGCTTCTGGAACACAAGAAAGTGGCAATTAAAGGCCTACTGAAATGAGATTTTCTTATTTAAACGGGGATAGCAGGTCCATTCTATGTGTCATACTTGATCATTTCGCGATTATTGCCATATTTTTGCTGAAAGGATTTAGTAGAGAACATCGACGATAAAGTTGCAACTTTTGGTCGCTAATAGAAAAGCCCTGCCTTTACCGGAAGTATGTGCGCGTGACGTCACGAGTTGCAGGGCTCCACACATATTCACATTGTTTATAATGGGAGTCAGCAGCAGTAAGAGCAATCCGGACCGAGAAAGCCATTAATTTGAGCGAGGATGAAAGATTCGTGAATTAGGATATTGATAGTGAAGGACTAGAAAAAGAAAAAAAAAGCGACAACGCCGGCAGCGGCAAAGTGAGCGTTTCAGATGTTATTAGACACATTGACTAGGATAATTCTGGAAGATCCCTTATCTGCTTCTTGTTTTAATAGTGTTTTAGTGAGATTTTAAAGATTGTAAAGACATACTTCGAGGTCGGATGGCTGCTGTGAACACGCAGTGTCTCAGAGAGAAGCCGAGGAGCCAAGATCACAGCTGCCTTTTTTGACAGCTGCGGCAGGACGATAAATAATGCACTGATGTCTCCGGTAAGATATATATCACAATTTCCCCATCCCAAAACATGCTGGTTGACGTAGAGAAACATGTTCGCTTGACGGCTCTGTGTTAAAGCTTCACAACAAACACCAGCTGTGTCTCGGTGCTAAAGACAGCTGAAATCCACCGCTTTCCACCAACAGCATTGTTCTTTATAGTCTCCATTATTAAATGAGCAAATTGCAAAAGATTCAGCAACACAGATGTCCAGAATACTGTGTAATTATGTGATTAAAGCAGACGACTTTTAGCCGCTAGTCCGTGACGTCACGCGCACGCGTTGTCATTCCGCGACGTTTTCAACAAGAAACTCGCGGGAAATTTAAAACTGCAATTTAGAAAACTAAAAAAGGCCGTATTGGCATGTGTTGCAATGTTAATATTTCATCATTGATATATAAACTATCAGACTGTGTGGTCGGTAGTAGTGGGTTTCAGTAGGCCTTTAAGATGCGATGTTGTGTGCTTTCTGTGACTGTTCTCAACTCCTGTTTCCACGCTAGTGCAGTATTACGCGCAAATCACACAAATGCACACAGAATGCGAGTTAAGTCCAGCAGCGCTAGACAATGAGCTAAAAACCCTGCGCTATCAGCTCTCAAGGTGTCAGGAGGGGAGGTTTGCACAGCCACACTGGCTGTTAGTCGCAAGGCCTCTTTACTTGTTGCTAGGCGGATGTCTCCCTGTCCACTTTTCTTTACTGATAAAACCCTGGGCTGGAGAAAATCCCAACAACAAACCAAGGTTATGAGAATACACGCCATAAGAAAAACTTGACCAGAATAAAGTCATAACAACATGGAGGGGGGAATGTTACGAGAAATATATAATAATATAAAAAACAATAATTGGAATATTATGCTGCGATGAGGTAGCGACTTGTCCAGGCTGTACCCCGCCTTCCACCCGAAACGCAGCTAAGACAGGCTCCAGTGACCCCCCGGATGGATGGAATATTATGTAAATATTTGAGAACTAATATAGGAATACAGGTCAGCAAGAAAGAAAACCTTTTTAGGAGAATAAAAATTAATTAATGGCATAATTAGGGCAAAAGTTTTATAATTTTTCGATAGTATATTTACTTTTTCAAAAATAATCATACCACTATGGGGGAAAATACAAGAATAAGCTAACATTAAAAAAACACAGTATGTAATGTACATTATTAATGAAATATTACAATACATTTGTTATATTACAGGAATAAAGTTTAGCAAAAAAACAAAAAGGTGAATAAAAATTATTTTAAAAATAATGGGATTTTATGAAAACAATTCTATAATTTTGCAATAATATAGTAATTTTTCAAAAATTGTCAGTATGAAAAAAATTAAATAAGATATATATATATATATATATATATATATATATATATATATATATATATATATATATATATATATATATATATATGTGTTGATTGGATTATCCAGAGAATAGTGCTCGATACCGTGGTAGAGGGCAATATGTAGGTGTGGGAAAAATCACAAGACTACTTCATCTCTACAGAACTGTTTCATGAGGGGTTCCCTCAAACATCAGGAGATTGAGGGACAACAATGATGTTTGGGGTTCCCTCAAACATCAGGAGATTGAGGGAACCTCTCATGAAACAGTTCTGTAGAGATGAAGTAGTCTTGTGATTTTTCCCACACCTACATATTGCGCTCTACCACGGTATCGAGCACTATTCTCTGGATAATCCAATCAAGACATATATATATATATATATATATATATATATATATATATATATATATATATATATATATATATATTAGGGCTGGGCAATGATTAAAAATTTTAATCGAATTTAATCGCACTATTTCTCTGATTAATCGCGATTAACTGCATTGTATACGCAAAGCCCAATAATGAATTCAAAAGTAGTGTGTAGTGCACCTTTATTGGAATATTCCCCCACATGAACAAAAGCGCCAAAACATTTGTTGTGCAAACACAATTTAAATCAGTCCTTGTTAAACAGTAGCAGTTAAATAGCATACTTTATGAAAATCAACTCAAAAAATGTAAATACAAACATTTAAGCTTATTACTACCACTGCCAGGGTATTTAAGTTATCCTGTTTGTTATGGAAAATAAATATAATCTACATACGAATCTCTGAGCCACAATCATAACATCTGAACAGGAAATTACTGAGATAACAGCAGAAACATTTTTTTTTATCAGGGATCTTATGTTTAAAAAACCTATATTATAGTTTTTTTAGGGAATTTTTGATCAAATTATCCGTAGTAGCAATATTAATAATGTTGTGTTTATTCTGCGTAGTGCACTTAAAATAATTATGACCATATCTAGGAATTGAAATGATGGGAATTTTCCGATTGTTTGCTTGGTGCTTTGATAAACTGAACGCATATACATGGTACTATATTGTGATGTTATGAGCCAGGGAATAAAAGAACTACCCTACCCAGCATGCAACAGGAGTGACGAGCATGCGCGGTAGCCCGGTATAGGTTGTGTCGCCATGACGGCATCTTGTATGTTGTGATATGCACGCTCTGAAAGCAAACGTTAAGAACTCAGCCAACACTCCTCGTCTGCATTATTCATAAATAGACAGACAACACATATACTCCGCTGCTTCACAGGCCCCTGGATGTAGCCGGCAAAGTATTCCCATGCTAGCTAGCCGGTCTAGCAAGCACGCGTCCTTCAGTCAAAAACGGCCCGATCCATCCACATCCAGAATTGTCTGGCGGTCGAAAGTCATCCCGGAGTGACCACGCTGTAAGCCAGCCATGAAATTTGCAGAATTGTCCAGTATTTTTGCCAAATGTTCCATCTTTACCAAGAGCCCCTCGACGCCGGGCGACGCCATCTTGTTAAGAAAAGGCGTTAACAAAATAAAAACATGTAAACAACATACGCAAATGTGCGATAAAATAATTGTCGGCATTAATAGATTGATGAGTTAACTCATAATTAACGCATTAATTTGCCCACCCCTAATATATATATATACATACATACATACAGTACAGGCCAAAAGTTTGGACACACCTTCTCATTCAATGTGTTTTCTTTATTTTCATGACTATTTACATTGTAGATTGTCACTGACGGCATCAAAACTATGACACCTGTGAAGTGAAAACCCTTTCAAAAGACTACCTTTTTGAAGCTCATCGAGAGAATGCCAAGAGTGTTTTCTGGAACCTTGGAGACATCATGCCTCGTCGGTGTGTTGTCGGAGGGTGTAACAACACTAACAGGGAGGGATTCAAGTTGCACCACTGGCCCAAAGATGCGAAAGTGGCAAGAAATTGGACGAAATTTGTTCAAAATACGAGGGTATGGGGAAAGCCGACAAAATGGTCAGTTGTTTGTTCCGCACACTGTACCGCGAAAGCTATGCTACTACAGAGATGGCAAGATTGTGTGGATATCCTGCGACACTCAAAGCAGATGCATTTCCAACGATAAAGTCAAAGAAATCTGCCGGCAGAAACCCATTGAATGTGCCGGAGTGTCTGCACATTTTACCGGCGATGCTAAGGCAGACATGGCACAGAGATGTATGGATAACCTGCAGATGCAATTCCAACGATGAAGTCAACTAAATCACAAAGGTGAGTTTTGTTGACTTATGTGCTAATCAGACATATTTGGTCGCGGCATGACTGCCAGCTAATCGATGCTAACATGCTATTTAGGCTAGCTGTATGTACATTTGAAACTATATTTACATTCAGTGTTTCCCTCCACCCACCCGGCGATGCTAAGGCAAACATGGCCGAATAGCGTCAATAGCTATTCGCTTAATAGCTTCAGTTTCTTCTTCAATTTTGTTTTTGCTATCTGCCACCATACTCCAACCATCCGTTTCAATACATGCGTAATCTGTTGAATCGCTTAAACCGCTAAAATCCGGGTCTGAATCCGAGCTAATGTCGCTATATCTTGCTGTGCTATCCGTATTGGCATCACTGGATGACGTCACAGGAAAATGGACGATGGCTTCACGGATAGCGAAAATCAGGCACTTTAAAGGGGAACATTATCACAAAATCTATGTAAGCGTCAATATATATATGATGGTGCAGAAAAAAGACCATATATTTTTTTAACCGATTTCCGAACACTAAATGGGTGAATCTTGGCGAATTAAACGCCTTTCTGTTTATCGCTCTTTTTGCGATGACGTCAGAACGTGACGTCTCCGAGGTAATATGGCCGCCATTTTCATTTTCAACACATTACAAACACCGGGTCTCAGCTCTGTTATTTTCCGTTTTTTCAACTATTTTTTGGAACTTTGGAGACATGCCTCGTCGGTGTGTTGTCGGAGGGTGTAACAACACTAACAAGGAGGGATTAACGTTGCATCTCTGGCCCAAAAATGTGAAAGTGTCTGCGCCAGACCCCTATTGAATGTGCCAGAGTGTCTCCATATTTTACCGGCGATGACATGACACAGAGATGTATGGATAACCCGCAGATGCATTTGCACCCATATATTCAACGAAATCACAAAGGTAAGTTTCGTTGATGTTGACTTATATGCTAATCAGACATATTTGGTTGCGGTGTGACTGCCAGCTAATCGATGTTAACATGCTACGCTAATCGACGCCAACATGCTATTTACCGGCGGTGCTAAAGCAGACATGGCACAGAGACGTATGGATAACCTGCAGATGCATTTGCAACTATATTACGTTTCCTTCCACCCACATTTAATGCAAAAAAAACACTTACCAATCGACGGATTTAAGTTGCTCCAGTGTCACGAGATGCGAAAATCCTTATCGTTTGGTCCGCACATTTTACCGGCGATGCTAACGCAGCTATTCAGCCATGCTAGGGCTATGAATAGTGTCAATAGCTATTCGCTCAATAGCTTCAGTTTCTTCAATACTTTCATACTCCAACCATCCGTTTCAATACATGCGTAATCTGTTGAATCGCTTAAGCCGCTGAAATCCGAGTCTGAATCCGAGCTAATGCCGCTATTTCTTGGTGTGCTATTCGCTGTTGTTTGTTTACATTGGCAGCACTGTATGACGTCTCAGGGAAATGGATAGTCGCATTGCAAATAGCGAAAATCAAGCACTTTAAAGGTTCTTTTAGGGATCTTAGGAGACCGGTAAAATTTTGAAAAAAAATTAAAAAAATACAACAAGCCACTGGGAACTGATTTTTATTGGTTTTAACCCTTCTGAAATTGTGATAATGTTCCCCTTTAAAGGAAAAGGAAAGTGTCAGTGAATTGCTGACAATTTAGGTTTTGTCAGTCCTGCACAGTCATGAGTCCATTAGCAGTCATTAGTCTGCTCATTAGCATCCATCCCACCTGCTGTAATTCACTTTTTTTTGCGCATCAGTCACGGCCCTGTGGCGTCTTTATTTCCCTCCCCTGGTCATGTACTTCCTGGCCCAGCGTGCACACCTGCGCTGCATTGGCACAACACTTTTGTGACGAGTCAGCACTCCGCTGCTGCCCACACGCAGCCTCACGACTCCTTCAGGCGCTCTTGCTGCACTTTGTTTGCGCACCCTGTATTTATATCTGGCCTTTCGCCCTCGAATGAAGCATCTCTTTCAAGTGTTGCCATGGCGCTGGATGTCGAATTAATGGATGCCAAATGTGTGCGTGTACCTGGCCACCGTCCGACCGCGCCTCCATCACGCTTCAGGAGCTCGTCTAAACGGACATAATGCACTTGGAGCAGTCTTAATAATATGATGTAACACTATTAAAGCATATTGTAGCCACACTGGATTCTTTGTCGTTGCTATGAATCCGCTACTGCAGTAGTTTATAAATGTTGCTGGACCAGCCAGGACACCCCAGGAACAGGCTAGCATTTAACAACAATAAAGCCCTGCTAAAGCAAAGATACGTAGAAACAATAGATTCTCTGTTGTTGCTATGGCGACCCTGAATGGTACTGCAGCGGTTTATTTATGTTGCTGGACCAGCCAAGACATTGCAGGAACATCCATCCATCCATTTTCTACCGCTTATTCCCTTTGTGGTCGCGGGGGGCGCTGGTGCTTATCTCAGTTTCAATCGGGCGGAAGGCGGGGTACACCCTGGACAAGTCGCCACCTCATCGCAGGGCCAACACAAATAGACAACATTCACACTCACATTCAAACACTAGGGCCAATTTAGTGTTACCAATCAACCTATCCCCAGGTGCATGTTTTTGGAAGTGGGAGGAAGCCGGAGTACCCGGAGGGAACCCACGCATTCACGGAGAGAACATGCAAACTCCACACAGAAAGATCCCGAGCCTGGATTTGAACCCAGGAGTGCAGGAACTTCGTATTGTGAGGCAGACGCACTAACCCCTCTCCCACTGTGAAGCCCATTGCAGGAACATCAATTACCACGGATTGCGAAAGCCACAAGTACAGTAGAAACACGGAATTCTCTGTTGTTGCTATGGTGACACGGAATCAATTACTGCAATACTTTATAAATGGTTTTTGCTTCTATAGCGCTTTCTACCTTCAAGGTAATCAAAGTGCTTTGACACTATTTCCACACTCACACATTCACACACTGGTGGGAGCTGCCATGCAAGCCACTAACCACGAACCATCAGGAGCAAGGCTCAAGTGTCTTGCTCAAGGACACAACGGACGTGACGAGGTTGGTAGAAGGTGGGGATTGGACCAAGAACCCTCAGGTTGCTGGCACCGCCAATCTCCCGACCGCGTCACGCCGTCCCCAAATACCGCTGGACCAGCCAGGACACCTATGGAACAGCAATAAAGAATTGCTAAAGCCACAATATGTACAAACACTGGATTCTTTGTTGCTGCTATGGCGACCCTGAACCTGCTATTGCAATGGTTAATGAACTCTGCTGGACCAGCCAGGACACCTCAGGAACAACTTTTACCAATAACGCTTCTGTTAAAACCTTGTTGCTTTGCTTGCACAGAGTGTAAAAAAGGTTTGAAGTACTCAATGAGAATAACATCCCTGACTTGGCTACTGGTCCATAAATATTGCAGTAGTATTAGCGCTTATTTAAACGTACACATCTTGCCAAAAATAAACTGGTGCAACGGTTTTGTATGCCGCCTCCGCTTGGGATGGTTCCCTGCTGGCTCCACTTTGGATGGGTCTCTCGCTACTATATTGGATCCACTTTGGACTTGATTCTCACGGTTACGTTAGATCCACTATGGATTGGACTTTCACAATATCATCTTAGATCCGCTCGACATCCATTGCTTTCGGTCCCCTGGGGGGGGTGGTCCTCTCCAAGGTTTCTCATAGTCATCATGGTCGACGTCCCAATGGGGTGAGTTTTTCCTTGCCCTTATGTGGGCCCTACTGAGGATGTTGTTGTGGTTTGTGCAGCCCTTTGAGGCACTTGTGATTTAGGGCTATATAAATAAACATTGATTGATTGATTGATTGATTGTTGGAACCAGCCAGGACTCCCAAATGCAAGTTTTACATGGCTTTCACAAATTCTGCACACCACCACATCATCCAATGGTGACGATTTAAAGTTAGAACTTGATTAAGTTATTAGCAAGAGCGCTTAGCCCAAATTAGCTCGGCTTCTTTAGGTTGTGATTGTGGTTTTGTAGGCTAACAAACGTACAGATGCTAACTAAGTATTGTCACGTCTGGTTACACCAGGCCGTTTTGTTAGTGTTCTTCAGTGTTTTGTGTTAGTTCCTGTGCTGTGCTTTTATTTTGGCTGCTTTTCCGGTTTTGTTGGGTGTTTTCACTTCTGTCCCGGAGCATTTACCCTCTCCTGTTTTCTGTTTGCAATCAAGACTAAGGTAATCCTTTTCTCTACCTTCATTGTCAGGACTGTCACATTTAGTTGGTGTCGAACCCCAGGATGCAGAGATGGAGGCAGGCATGGAGTGAGAAAACATGATTTAATTTAGATAATAGAATAAGAACAAACAAAAGGGTACGAACACAAAAAGCGCGCACGAGGCAGATAACAAACTAAGGGAGCTAGCATGGGAGCTAGAAAACAAAAAGGAACTTAGCATGGAAGCTAGCAAGAATCGAACAGGAAACATAAGTCGTACCTGTAATATAAAAACAATCTTGGAAGCAGGGAACAAAAGGCAATAAGATGAAAACCGCAATCAAACATAGCTTACCGCAACGCTGCATAGACAAGACTAGATACGACAGGTAGCAACGACAAGAGCGACGTGGCAACGACAATAATCCAGCCACTGACTGGAGGACAAAAACAGACTCCAATAGAAGCGGGCTGATTGACACCAGGTGTGGCCAGGTGACAATCAGCCGCAGCTGAGGCGAAAACAGCGCACAGGGCAAAAAACAGGAAACAGACAAAATAGGTGTGCCGACAGGAAATACTAAACACACAGAGGAAACCAAGACAAATGCAAAGGGAAAAAACTAACACAAACAAACTGTCAGGGGAAAGCCAGACAAGGACATTGTTATCGATTCTTTATTCACTGGTGACCATAGACGATCCTTTTGATGCTAAGCGCAAGTACTCTCGCACTTCGTGGACACTGTCTGCTCCACATTTCCCGTAAGTCAGTGGTGTCAAACTCAAATACAGAGCGGGCCAAAATTTAAAACTGAACAAAGCTGCGGGCCGATGTTGAACAAATTAACCCTTTTAATAGGGACCCAAACAAGTTTTGCATTGAATATTGACCAAGCAAGGCATATATAACTTCATAGTAACATGCAAAATCCAGTTTCAAATAATAATAATTAAGAAATATCAATGGCATATCAAATTAAATAAAAACACAAATTTAATGCCTTTTTTCGGCGGCGGGTTTGAGTTGGTGGTAGCTGGGGTGTATATTGTAGCGTCCCGGAAGAGTTAGTGATGCAAGGGGTTCTGGGTATTTGTCCGGTTGTGTTTATGTTGTGTTACGGTGCGGATGTTCTCCCGAAATGTGTTTGTCATTCTTGTTTGCTGTGGGTTCACAGTGTGGCGCAGATTTGTAACAGTGTTAACCTTGTTTATACGGCCACCCTCAGTGTGACCTGTATGGTTGTTGACAAGGTATGCATTGCATACACTTGTGTGTGTATGAGCCGCATATATTATGTGAGTCGGCCGGCACGCTGTTTTTATAGAAGAAAAGCGGATGTGGCGACATGTTGAGAACGCCAAAAGCAGCGCTTTTACGGCCCGCCCCCAATATTATTGTCCAGGTGGAAATCGAGACAAATTCGGGAGGGGCACTGAACTTCGGGAGTCTCCCGGGAAAATTGGGAGGGTTTACGAGTATGAGTATTAGCGGTGAATGTGGTGTTACAGCGGCCGGCTAACTCTAAAGTTAATTTGATATTGCCTCAAGGGCCAAATGAAATTACACGGCGGGCCTAATTTGGCCCGCGGGCCAGAGTTTGACACCCATGCCGTAAGTGTTTTGCATTTTGTTTTGTTTTCGTCATAGTCTGTCTGGTCCGAGCAATTCTTCGTTGCTCTCGCTTTTTGTTTGTTTTATCAATATATATATATATTTTTTTACTGCACGCTGCTACCTCGTTCGTCTTCATCCTGAAATCCCAACAACCTTCTGCGTAGTAGATAATCAACTGGAGAAGGAGAGACCTCGATTGTTCCTTACTATGACTTTAGTCCTCTCTGTTTCAAGCTCTTTGCGTGGCCCCCTAATGGCCTTTGGATTGTCAAGCATATGAAAAGAAGTGGACATGTCCTCCATGTCCTGGTATAGTTTTAAAAACGCCTCTTGGCTCCATTTGGACCTGCTTGTCTTTCAGACCTGGTGCTGCCTGGATACTAAAACCCTCCATCAGTCTCGCTGCGACATTATTGTGGCTGTGACGCCAGTTTCCTTCCTTTTTCATTTTTTTTTTGTTGTTGTTGCATTCCTCATTTATTGTGCTCAGCAAGCGTCACGCTGGTTGCAGCTGATGCTCGTTTACTTCCTTTTCTTGACTTTATGGCTGCAAAACCTCTACTTCACACTGTCTAGACAAAATTATTGGGACAGCGGGTAGGTAACGCCAACCGACACAAAGTGGAAATGTAAGCAAATTGATTTTGCGAGTGTATTTGTTAGGTCATTTGTGAACATTGGTTCTTCCGTTCCAACCTATTCCAGGCTCGCCTTCATGGACATTATTTTGGATCACGCTTAGAGATGGTTACCTAATTTATTACTTTTTAGGCACCCACAAATTCCACCAGTACTAACAGGTATCCATTAACGTAAAATCAAAAGGTTCTATAAATCTTTTAAATAAAAAAATAAAATAAAAAATATTTTTTTAAATAAATATATACATACAATATATATACTTTTTTTTTAATATCTAAAAATATCCATAGTTCAACACCTTTGTTGCAGGTCATTTTGCAGACTCAGCAAACAAAGAACTCAAGCACCACTTAGAACGGACAGCTGGACTGCCTCTTGGTAATGATGCAATATTCGATGCCAACAAAGCAAGTATGCTTGATAGAGAACACTCAAACGTAGTAAGGCTGTACTTTTCAAAATGTGCAAGTTCTATATTTATTTACTTTGTATTTGCCATTAACAGGCCATATTAACATGTCATAACATGGTTTAACATAACATTAGCATTAGATATTTTACATGGCGATTTCAACACCCTAAAATTTGGCAATGAAAGACATCACTGGCAACACTGAATTGTCACTAATGTGTGAATGTTGTCTGTCCTCCTGTGTTGGCCGTGTTATGAGGTGGCGACTTATAACCCCCCTTTCACCCGGATGCAGCTGGGATAGGCTCCAGTCACCCCGAGAAGGACAAGCTTGTAGAAAATGAATGGATGGATGGATGGATGGATGGATGGATGGATGGAAAACTACAACTAAGCTGCACGTTACAATCAAACAGCTGGAGTGTATGAAGAACAATACTTAAAGTATAAACACCTTGTAGGGGGCAAAATACGACCAGATTCAGTTTAATGGCAAAGAATACTCCCCAAGTAGGCCACGTACCATAGTCTATACTAGAGGTGGGAGACTTTGGGCACTTCATGATTCAATCCGATTCTTGGGATGACAATTCGATTCAAATTCAATTCTAAATAATTTTTGAATGTATTATTTGGTATGATAAAACATTTTCAAAATAGCTTACAGTTTACAAAACCTCCTTTTCGTTGATGACGTATAACCTATAAATGCGGGCGAGTAAGCATAGCCGTGGCCTAAATAAGGTAATTTTAAAAAGGTATTCGGAATTGCAAGAATATTCTTCTATATAATACTTTCAAATGAGACTCAGAAGTATAAGAACACAATGTTTAACAAAGGGACAGCACAGCTGTCATTATCACCTCACGAATAAATACAATTAAAATACCAAAAATTGGTGCCGTTGAGTACCGTTATCGATTCCCAGGCACTGGTAATTGGTACCGTATGGACTCAAATGTGAAAGGTAGCCATCATTAGACACGCTGGAACAGAAATGTTTTCCATGAGAGTGCTAACATGAAAATGTAGTAAAATGAAAAATTACTTGCCTAAACCATGATTCATTCATTGATTAAAAGGTATGCTTTAATGCCTTTGGATTATTCACATACCGTAAATCATTGTTTTTCAACCACTATGTGTCACTAGTGTCGTGAGATACAGTCAGGTGTGCTGTGGGAGATTATCTCTTTTCACCTATTTGGGTTAAAAATAGTGTTTGCAAAACAGTGATTATAGTCAGCAAATTACCTTGTTGTAGAGTGTCAGTGCTGTCTGGAGCTCGGCAGAGTAATTGTGTAATACTCTTCCATATAAGTAGTTGGCAGCCGGTAGCTAATTGTTTTGTAGATGTCGGAAACAGCGGGTGGCAGTGTGCAGGTAAAAAGGTGTCTAATGCTTAAACAAAAAATTAAAAAAAAGTGAGTGCCGCTAAGAAAAGGCGTAGAAGCTTAGGGAAGGCTTTGCAGAACGAAACTAAAACTGAACTGGCTACAAAGTAAACAAAAACAGAATGTTGGACGACAGCAAAGACTTAGTGTGGAGCAAAGACGGCGTCCACAATGCACATACAGTGGGGCAAAAAAGTATTTAGTCAGCCACCGATTGTGCAAGTTCTCCCACTTAAAATGATGACAGAGGTTTGTAATTTTCATCATAGGTAAACTTCAACTGTGAGAGACAGAATGTGAAAAAAAATCCAGGGATTCACATTGTAGGAATTTTAAAGAAGTTGTTTGTAAATTATGGTGGAAAATAAGTACTTGGTCAACCATTCAAAGCCCTCACTGACAGAAGGAGGTTTAGGCTCAAAATCTTACGATACATGGCCCCATTCATTCTTTCCTTAACACGGATCAATCGTCATGTCCCCTTAGCAGAAAAACAGCCCCAAAGCATGATGTTTCCACCCCCATGCTTCACAGTAGGTGTGGTGTTCTTGGGATGCAACTCAGTATTCTTCTTCCTCCAAACACGACGAGTTGAGTTTATACCAAAATGGATACATGGATGATACAGCAGAGGATTGAGAAAATGTCATGTGGTCAGATGAAACCAAATTAGAACTTTTTGGGACAGGACGATTGATCCGTGATGAACTCAACTCGTCGTGTTTGGATGAAGAAGAATACTAGGTTGCATCCCAAGAACACCAGACCTACTGTGAAGCATGAGGGTGGAAACATCATGCTTTGGGGCTGTTTTTCTACAGGGCGATTGATCCGTGTTAAGGAAAGAATGAATGGGCCATGTATCGTGAGATTTTGAGCCAAAACCTCCTTCCATCGGTGAGAGCTTTGAATGGTTGACCAAATACTTATTTTCCATCATAATTTACAAATAAATTCTTTAAAATTCCTACAATGTGACTTCCTGGATTTTTTTTCACATTCTGTCTCTCACAGTTGAAGTGTACCTATGATGAAAATTACAGACCTCTGTCATCATTTTAAGTGGGAGAACTTTCACAATCGGTGGCTGACTAAATACTTTTTTGCCCCACTGTATGTACATGACATGAGAATCAACAATGTCCCCACAAAGACTGATAAAAACAACTGAAATATTATTGATTGCTAAAACAAAGTACTGTAGATGCTGGAGATATCGCTCAAAGGAAGACATGAAACTGCTACAGGAAAATACCAAAAAAAGAGAAAAAGCCACCAAAATAGGAGCGCAAGACAACAACTAAAACACTACACACAGGAAAACAGCAAGAAACTCAAAATAAGTCACTGGGTGATGTGACAGGGCGTGACAGTACACCTACTTTGAGACAAGTGCTATATTGATGCATTGTTGGTTATGGGTTTAAGTCATATCCAACAATTGCAACTTGTTACTGTCAACTGAGTTTTGTTTTTTAATGATTTCTGTTGGTGGTGTGCCTCCGGATTTTTTCAATGCAAAAAATGTGCCTTGGCTCAAAAACGGTTGAAAAACACTGCCGTAAAAGACCACTTCTACTTTAGGGGACAGTATCTACCTTACGAGGTTAAATGGAACAAGGTAATAATTAGAGAGAGGCTATTATTTCTGAAATTTAAAAACTTAATATGTCGTCCTGAGAACCAGCTGATTGATACTGCATGATACTTCAAATGCAGCTACAGCCAAAACACATCAGGATGTTGCCTACAGCCACAGCTGTCAATGCCAGACCACCCGGCGACTATTTACAGAAAAAGAAAAGGATTCGGTTCCAACCACTTACCAGGCATGCTGACCCAATTAGCTTCTGGCAAAGGATGAGGAACTTGAAGTGGAAGCGGCGTAGACGGCGAGAACTGCGGTGCCATTTGCTGGGAAGGCGGCGGAGGCAGGGGCGGAGCTAGTTGAGGAGTGGCGAGTGGTGGCGGGTATGGCAGAGCGGGACAAGCGAGCGGCTCCGTCTCCACGGTTCGGAGACCCTGCTCCCTCAGCCGAACTTCGCGGCGCCGCTTGATCCGGCGCTGCAGGAAGCTGCAGAAACAGCAGAGCAGGACCACGAAGGCCCAGACCAACCAAAAGCCGGCGAAACAGGCCAGGAAGGTGTAGGTGCCCTGGGACATCACCATGGCGGTGAGGCTGCAAATCTCCTCTGGTGCTTTTTCCTACTTGACTATTTGTCTCTTTGGTACTAATCCGAGATGAGTTGTTTGTGGACTGAATGAAAAAAAAGAAAAAACTGCACTTTTCTGAGCGCGGTCAATTAAAAGCAGCATGTTCACAAAGCAAAAAAAAAGAAGCATGAGCTGATCAATGACCTGATCCATGAGAGATCCATGAATATCGAAAATTACAGCATGCACGGCCCACCATGATCGATCAATACTGGTCCATAATAGAATGTTTGCAAAAAATTAGTATTTTAATGGGGAAATTGTTTTTTTCTGTTTGAAAAGCTTCTCAAGATCTGGCACACATTTTTTCCACGGGCCTGAAGGTGAATTCTTGTCTGTGACACCAATCATGAAAGATGTCAGTAAAGCTGAATGAATGTGAGGCGTTGGGAGGAGGATCCATTCTTCTGGATGGCATGTGGCTCAGTCAGTACAGTGGCAATCAAATGTGGGTCCATCCAATCAAAGTCCAGCACCGTCAAGGAGTCGTCGGGCTGCCGATTCATTCATGGTGGTCTACAAAAACCCAGAGAAGAAGAGATGATAACTGCAAAACTGAAACCAGGTTCATATTTTTCTTCTCAACCTAACATTAGATCCATGAATGGTATGTTAACATGTCTTTATTTTAGCTAAAAGGTCAGTTAAGCGCTGCTTCTTCCTACACCTTTTCCTTGTGGAAATGTGCGAGAGTGAAATGTGAGGTGCCTTGATGTGAAATGTTAATAAGCATGTCTGAAAGTAACTTTTTTGCGTCATAGTTAGCAGGCTACTTCCTGTTTCCTGATGGGCGATACCATTATCATTTCGAGGGTCGGGCAAAGACAGTTCGGTCAATCGAGTATTGTGAACTGATTGTCCATTAATCGCAGCCTAAAGAAAGTGAGACAAAATGGTACCTTCCATGTAATGGCACAATTCCAGGCAGCATTGCGCTGCTTAACATACTGCACTGTCATGGAAACAGGAGTTCAGAAAATGCAAAGACTGATTCTACCATCGCATTAAAAAACTGATTTTAAAAAAGGCCTCATAGCTTAGCCAGATATTTTAGTCAAATAAATTCCAAAATAATCTGGAGGCCATAGAACAGGGGTAACCAACGTGGTGCCCGCGGGCACCAGGTCGCCCGTAAGGACCGGATGAGTCGCCCGCTGGCCTGTTCTAAAAATAGCTCAAATAGCAGCACTTACCAGTGAGCTGCCTCAATTTTTTTAATTTTATTTATTTACTAGCAAGCTGGTCTCGCTTTGCTCGACATTTTTAATTCTAAGAGAGACAAAACTCAAATAGAATTTGAAAACCCAAGAAAATTATTTTAAAGACTTGGTCTTCGCTTGTTTAAATAAATTCATTAATTTTTTTACTTTGCTTCTTATAACTTTCAGAAAGACAATTTAAGAGAAAAAAATACAACCTTAAAAATAATTTTGGGATTTTTAAACACATATAACTTTTTACCTTTTTAAATTCCTTCCTCTTCTTTCCTGACAATTTAAATCAATGTTGAAGTATTTATTTTTTTGTATTGTAAAGAATAAATACATTTTAATTTAATTCTTCATTTTAGATTCTGTTTTTTCGACGAAAAATCTTTGTGAAATATTTCTTCAAACTTATTATGATTAAAATTCTAAATTATTCTGGCAAATCTACAAAAATCTGTAGAATCAAATTTAAATCTTATTTCAAAGTCTTTTGAATTTCTTTTAAAATATTTGTTCTGGAAAATCTGGAAGAAATAATTTTTCTTTGTCAGAAATATAGCTAGACCTTTTTAAAACATGTCATCAAAATTTTTAAATTAATCTTAATCAGGAAAAATTACCAATGATGTTCCATAAATTATTTTTTTAATTTTTTCCTAAAGATTCGAATTAGCTAGTTTTTCTCCATTTTTTTTCGGTTGAATTTTGAATTATAAAGAGTCGAAATTGAAGATAAACTATGTTTCTAAATGTAATTTTCTTTTTTTGTGGGTTTTTTCCTCTTTTAAACTGTTCAATTGTTTTTTCATCATTTATGCTCTACAAAAAACCTTCCGTAAAGGAAAAAAAATGTACGACGGAATGACAGACAGAAATACCCATTTTTTTATATATATATATTTATTTATTAAAGGTAAATTGAGCAAATTGGCTATTTCTGCCAATGTATTTAAGTGTGTATCAAACTGGTAGCCCTGTACACTGCTGCTGGAATTTTAATTTTCCTGAAGGAACTCTCCTGAAGGAATCAATAAAGTACTATCTATCCATCTATCTATCTATCTTCGCATTAATCAGTACCCAAGAAGTAGCTCTTGGTTTCAAAAAGGTTGGTTACCCCTGCCATAGAGATTCAAATATTGTAAACTAATTCCTTCAGCTACACCTTTTGTTCAGATTCTCACCAAAACGTAATGTACCTCTATGCACGTTTGTGTCATCCTGCTGACTCTCAATATAAAAGCTGTTATGTCTTTTTCTACTATACACCTGGAGTTTCCATGGCAACTGAATATCAATTTTCACGTGCCTCTTTGGAACAATAGCAAAAGCGATGTTTACAGTGCGGCTTATTGAAAGTGACATTTATTTCCTAGTGCGACTGTGGCATAATTTTGATTTTTATTTTATACAAAAAAAACACATTTCTCTTGTGCGTGTGCGAGTGTGTGCGTGTGTGTGTGTGTATGTCTTTGTCTGTGTGAGCGTCCTCATTTAAAGAATGTGAAGGATTCCTGGAGACCAGCAAGTCTGCCAAGATTCAGCCAAAACACCACAATGCTTCTGTCTCATTACAATGATTAGAACCTAGTCTTAATGCAGACGCTTGTCTGGACTTTTTTTTTTTTTCCAAACTGCTTTGTTTACTGCAAAAGTCTTGTAAAAATGAAGCTGCCAGGAACCAAAAGTCCTGCAGGCATAAAATGTCAAGGACCTCAATCATCATCCTTCAAATTGACTTGACAGTGTAATGTCTTTCCGACGGTCGATTAGTGACAATCAATAGTTGGGGAGCTTTTTTTTTTTTTTTTTATCATGAAGACAAAATGGGTGATAAATATTGACTTGGGACAATTTAACCAGATCTAATACAAAGATGCATCCAAAACTACTCAGCTTTTATATGTTTTAAAATGTAACGTAACTAAGCTTTATCAAAGTAAATAAAGGCACCATAGGAGTAAAAACAACTCGTATACAACACTGCCAAATTTAACCACAGTAATAAACATTTTGTTACAGTTTTTTCCAATTGCTCAGTATTCTTCTTCCTCCAAACACGACAAGTTGAGTTTATACCAAAAAGTTCTATTTTGGTTTCATCTGACCACATAACATTCTCCCAATCCTCTGTTGTATCATCCATGTATCCATTTTGTTATAAACTCAACTCGTCGTGTTTGGAGGAAGAAGAATACTGAGTTGCATCCCAAGAACACCATACCTACTGTGAAGCATGGGGGTGGAAACATCATGCTTTGGGGCTGTTTTCTGCTAAGGGGACAGGACGATTGATCCGTGTTAAGGAAAGAATGAATGGGGCCATGTATCGTGAGATTTTGAGCCAAAACCTCCTTCCATCAGTGAGAGCTTTGAATGGTTGACCAAATACTTATTTTCCACCATAATTTATAAATACATTATTTAAAATTCCTACAATGTGAATTCCTGGATTTGTTTTCACATTCTGTCTCTCACAGTTGAAGGATACCTATGATAAAAATTACAGACCTCTGTCATAATTTTAAGTGGGAGAACTTGCACAATCGGTGGCTGACTAAATACTTTTTTGCCCCACTGTATGTGTGTGTGTATGTATATATATATATATATATATATATATATATATATATATATATATATATATATATATATATATATATAAACAAAGTGCAAAGCCATAGGCTCACTCAAGTTCAGTAAATAACTTACATTTGGAACACAGCATCATCGTTTTCACAGCTTTTTTATGTTGAGTGTTTAGATGTAGAGTTCTAAATCTTTTAAATGCACAAAAGACAGGTCGGGTATTGAGAAACTTACATTTATGAACAAAAAACTTAACCAATAGAATAATGAAGTTGCAATGGTAAAATTCCTTTTCAAATTTTTGTTCATCCAGTGTGAAACCAAATATCACATACTCTTCATGCACATGTTGTCTCTGCACTCAAAACACAACACGTCAGTCAAGCCTACAATGGAATACATGTCGAAGAAAGACAAATAAAAACCTACTTATAATCGGCCCCATTCCTTCAAGAAAACAACGTTGTAAAAAGGTAGCCGTAAGAGATTTGACAGATCCAGATGGTAAACTCACCTTTTTCAGGGATTGACGCTCTTGCCTTGACCGCCACCTGGTTTGTAGCCAACCGGAGCGTTGTTTCTTGGTTCGCTCGTTACGGCTGACCACCTCGCTTCTCTGGTGAGTCCCTCCTTCCTTCCTCTCCCTGTCTCCCTCTCCTCTTCCCTGGCTTTGTGACACTGTCTGCTCGTATAGATGATGAGAATGATGGGGAGGGGTTCCAAGGACTCACTATTTGGCAAGCACTTCTCACAGTTGGGGTTGTTATGGGGGGGGGGGGGAGGGGCATTTTCATCACTCACGAACGAGTAGGAGGATTTGGTTCCATGATATTTTGGCAACAGAATACGGAGTTGCACACAACCAAAATGAGATTAGAGTTTCTATTTGAAGACTTTGTAAGGATGGATATTAGATTTATTGGATGTTAGTATTGTGCTAACGCTAGCTCACACTTATTCTAGCATGGGAGCTAGAAAAAACCAAAGGAGCCTAGCGTGGAAGTTAGCGGGTAGGGAGCAGGAAAACAGAAGTCGTACTTGTAATATGAAAACAAACTGGAAGCAGGGAACACAAAACAGTAAGCTACAAACATCTAACGAATATAGCTTACCGCCACGCTGCAAAAACACGGTACGACAAGACAGAAGCAACAATACACTAGCGATTATACATGACAATAATCCAGCACTCGACTGGAGGACAAAACAGGTTCAAATAGGAGCGGCCTGATTGGCACCAGGTGTGGCCAGGTGCCAATCAGTCACAGCTGAGGGGAAACAGCACTCAGGGAGAAAGACAGGAAATGATCAAAATAAAAGCGCTGACAGGAAACAGAGACATACACAGAGGAAAAACTAAAACAAAACAAAACTGCCAGGGACGAACTTGACAGTAGCCCCCTTCCCATAACAGATACCAGACATTTTTAAAAAATCAGTCAAAAGTCATAGGAGGGTAGAGGGAGGACAAGGAGGTGGGCCGCCAGGCCAAGTGTCCCCGCAACCAGCGGGGAAGAGTCAGGTGGCGACGGTGAGTAGAACGCCTCTGCAATTGGCGAGACAGTCGCCCATGAAATGACCACATCTGTGGCCGACAAGAGTATGGTGGCGCCCTCTGCTGGCCCACCAGACAGAATAGTGGTGGCGACCACTGATGATCCACTTGATAGGATGGTGGTGGCGACCCCTGCCGGGCCACTGGACAGGATGGTGGTGGCGCCTCCTGCTGGCCCACCGGAGAGGATGGTGGTGGCGCCCCCTGCTGCCGGCCTACCGTGGAGGATGGTGGTGGCGACCCCAGATGGCCCACAGGACAGGATGGTGGTGGCGCCCCCTGCTGCTGGCCCACCAGAGAGGATGGTGGCGTCCTCTGCTGCTGGCCCACCGTATTGCGTGGTGGCGCCGTAGGTTGCAGACCCACCGGAGATGATGGTGGTATCTGCAGGCCCACCAAAGATGATGGTGGGGTCTGTTGCAGACCCACTTGAGATGGTGGCGCTGTCTGTTGTAGACCCACTGGGGCGAGAAGGAGCTGTGCCTCCCCAGCTGCACAGCTACTCCTACCTCTGACACTAATCGTACAGGGAACGGACCGCCCCAATCAGACAGTCCGGTACCCCATACTCTCTGAGCACTCCCCACAGGACCTCCCGAGGGACACGGTCGAATGCCTTCTCCAAGTCCACAAAGCACATGTAGACTGGTTGGGCAAACTCCCTTGCACCCTCAAGGACCCTGCTGAGAGTATAGAGCTGGTCCACAGTTCCACGACCAGGACGAAAACCACACTGTTCCTCCTGAATCCGAGGTTCGACTATCCGGCGTAGCCTCTTCTCCAGTACACCTGAATAAACCTTACTGGGAAGGCTGAGGAGTGTGATCCCACGATAGTTGGAACACACCCTCCGGTCCCCCTTCTTAAAGAGAGGGACCACCACCCCGGTCTGCCAATCCAGAGGTACTGCTCCCGATGTCCACGCGATGTTGCAGAGTCTTGTCAACCAAGACAGCCACACAGCCTCCAGAGCCTTAAGGAAATCCGGGCGGATATCTTCCACCCCCAAGGCCTAGCCACCGAGGAGCTTTTTTAACTACCTCAGCAACCTCAGCCCCAGAAATAGGAGAGCCCACCACAGATTCCCCAGGGACTACTTCCTCATAGGAAGACATGTTGGTGGGATTGAGGAGGTCTTCGAAGTATTCCTTCCACCGATCCACAACATCCGCAGTGGAGGTCAGCAGAACACCATCCCCACCATACACGGTGTTAACAGTGCACTGCTTCCCCTTCTTGAGGCGGTGGATGGTGGTCCAGAATTGCTTCGAAGCCGTCCGGAAGTCGTTTTCCATGGCTTCCCGGAACTCCTCCCATGTCTGAGTTTTTGCCTCCGCGACCGCTGAAGCTGCACACCGCTTGGCCTGTCGGTACCTGTCCTATGAGCCAAAACAACCCGATAGGACTCCTTCTTCAGCTTGACGGCATCCCTCACCACTGGTGTCCACCAACGGGTTCTAGGATTACCGCCACAACAGGCACCAACTACCTTGCGGCCACAGCTCCAATCAGCCGCCTCGACAATAGAGGTGCGGAACATGGTCCACTCGGACTGAACGTCCAGCGCCTCCCTCGTGACATGTTCAAAGTTCTTCCGGCGGTGAGAATTGAAACTTTCTCTGACAGGAGACTCTGCCAGACGTTCCCAGCAGACCCTCACAATGCGTTTGGGCCTGCCAGGTCTGTCCGGCATCCTCCCACACCATCGCAGCCAACTCGCCACCAGGTGGTGATCGGTGGAAAGCTCTCTTCACCCGAGTGTCCAAAACATGAGGCCGCAAATCTGATGACACAACTACAAAGTCGATCATGGAACTGCGGCCTAGGGTGTCCTGGTGCCAAGTGCACTTATGGACACCCTTATGTTTGAACATGTTTGTTATGGACAATCTGTGACGAACACTAAAGTCCAATAACAAAACACCACTCGGATTCAGATCTGGGCAGCCATTCTTCCCAATCCCGCCTCTCCAGGTTTCACCGTCGTTGCCAACATGAGCGTTGAAGTCCCCCAGCAGAACAAGGGAATCACCCGGGGGAGAACTTTCCAGTACTCTCTCGAGTGTGTCCAAAAAGGGTGAGTACTCTGAACTGCTGTTTGGTGCGTAAGCACAAACAACAGCCAGGACCCATCCCCCCACCCGAAGGCGGAGAGAGGCTACCCTCTCGTCCACTGGGTTGAACTCCAACATACAGGCTTTGAGCCGGGGGGTAACAAGAATTGCTACCCCAGCTCGTTGCCTCTCACTGAGTGCAACGCCAGAATGGAAGAGAGTCCAGTCCTTCTCGAGATAACTGGTTCCAGAGCCCCTGCTGTGCGTCGAGGTGAGTCCGACTATATCCAGTCGGAACTTCTCTACCTCGCGCACTAGCTCAGGCTCCTTCCCCCCAGTGAGGTGACATTCCCCGTCCCAAGAGCTAGCTTCTGTAGCCGAGGATCGGACTGCCAAGTGACCCACGTTGCCTCTTCGGTCTGTGCCCGGCCGGGCACCATGGGAACAGGCCCGGCCACCAGGCGCTCACCATCGTGCCCCAACTCTAGGCATGGCTCCAGAGGGGGGCCCGGTGACCCGCGTCCAGGCGAGGGAAAACTGAGTCTCTGTTGTTGTATATCCATAGAAGTCTTCGAGCTGCTCTTTGTCTGATCCCTCACCTAGGACCTGTTTGTCTTGGGAGACCTTGCCAAGGGGTATAAAAGCCCCCAGACAACATACAGTAGCTCCTAGGATCATTGGGACACGCAAATTCCTCTACCACGGTAAGGTGTCAGCTCAGAAAGGAGGTAATTAATTGAAGCAACATAATATAAATCTAAGCTTTTTTTCTAATTGGATTAATCGTTGCGGCAATAGTTGTAGGCCTTGGCTTTTTCTGATGAAAAATAGAGTTTGGGAAACTTTGTGATACTGGATGCATAGAAATGATCGTCCCATCATGTTGTATTTTATATTTATTACAGACTTGTTATTAATGAAAATCTGAAAATATAGTATTTGTTGTGACGTAAAGGTTATTTTGTCAATGACATGTTAATTTATGTGTGTAGATCATATGTTGTAATGTTTGTCATTGATTGGTTGAACCATTTTTAACCATCACTGAAGTAACCAAATAGGTTACCTCGCCCACTTAAAGAATGATATTGACAGCTTTAGGTCTAAAACTGGACATATATAACTATCCTCTTTATTTAATTGCTGTACTTTGGTAAGATACACCATATATAAGCATTCTTCAATCATTGGAATAGTCACTATCACAGTAATCATTGAGTGGAGTGATTGGAGAGGACTCCAATCACAGAAGAAAAAAGCTGTGGTGATGATGACATAGCATCATGTGATTGATAAGCAAGAGGCCGCCCGCTGGTTGAGTCAGTCACACACACACACACACACACACACACACACACACACACACACACACACACACACACACACACACACACACACATACACACACACACACACGCACACACACACACACACACACACACACGCGCGCGAGTAACACTCTTTAGAACACTGAACCTGTTGTTCTTTTTCCTTCCAGTATAGAGATAAATCTATTCAACAGCTCACATACGCACACACTACTTTTAGAACCACACATTAAATTGACTGTTTCTTTGTGATGAACTCATTATCATGCTGACCAGCCATTCCACAACGCTGACGTCACCTCTTCCTGTTTTCAGAGAAACCCAAAATGTTCCTGGCAAAACTCAAATATTTCAGGGTTACCCGTCCCCCTTCAAAACCTTCTCAGAACTCTCATATAAAAGTTGAGATCTTTGTAGTTTCATCTGCTTTTTTATCAAAGCACAAAAGGGCACACCAACCACATATTTCATTCAGCTATTTTTTACCAAAAAAAAGCTTTTTAGTATTTATTTTTCTGTGGTATTCATTAGAATAATAATTATAACTGAATGAGGCAATTCCTGAAGGAATTGCGTGTAATTGCTCCAATGTTAAAGTTTAACTGAAATCCTGGAATTTTCTTAGAATTGTTGAAGTATTTCCCAAACAGGCTGAATATTTAGAAGTGGGAATAGTTTGAATCAGATGAAAAATGTGGGAGTTGTGGAACTCTGAAAAATGTCCCATTGATTTCAATGGGAATTTCAGCAAAAGCGGGAATATTCTATATTTTATATATATATATATATATATATATATATAATATGTATGAAATATATACACTCCGGAACGTATGCACTTTTTGCGTCGGATGAAAAGAGCACAGCTCCCTCCTCCCCCCATTCTCACCACATTCTACAGAGGCACTATAGAGAGCCTGCTGACCAATAGCATTTCTGTCTGGACTGGAGCCTGCAATGCCTCAGACTGGAAGTCTCTCAAGAGAGGGGTGAGGACGGCGAAAAAGATTATCAAGACTCTTCTTCCTCCTATCCAGGAGATCGCAAAAAGCCGCTGCCTGACCAGGGCTCAGAAAATCTGCAAAGACTCCTCCCACCCCCACCAAGGACTGTTTTCACTGCTAGACTCTAGGACAGGGGTCGGCAACCCGCGGCTATGGAGCCGCATGCGGCTCTTTGGCCACTCTGATGTGGCTCAGCTGCACAATCGCCGATTCTGGTTCTCGGAGCCTCTTCCGGACATCACCTACGGTCATCATTCTTCGATTTTCACTCGGACAAAAATATTGAGGGCGTGCCGTGATGGCTTTACTTTTAGCGCCCTTTACATTTTGACGCATTTCACAAAATAAAGAAGACAATGGGAGCCGCAACCATTCTTGCGAATAACTGCTGGTGGTCACCCATGTAACAATAATAAGGGCGTGCCATGAAGCCAATGCCTTTGACGCCTTCGTTTATAATGTGTTACAGTGCGGATGTTCTCCAGAAATGTGTTAGTCATTCTTGTTTTGTGTGGGTTTACAGTGTGGTGCGTATTAGTAAGAGTGTTAAAATTGTATATATTACAACCCTCAGTGTACTCTGTGTCACCCAGTATGCCTTGCAGTCGTGTACGTTAATCTGCGGAAGCCTCATACAACATGTTACTGGACTGGCAAGCTGTCTGTACATGTTGTAGAAGGCGTCGAAGGCAATGGCTTCATGGCACACCCTTAATACTGTTATATTAGTGACCACCAGCAGATATTTGCAGAAATGATAGCGGCTCCAATTGTCTTCTTTGTTTTGTGAAACGGGTTATAGGCTCTTTGAGTGGTAAAGGTTGCCGACCCCTGCTCTAGGAAGAGGTTCCGCAGCCTCCCTAGCAGAACCTCCAGGTTCTGTAACAGCTTCTTCCCTCAGGCCATAAGACTCTTGAACGCATCAGAATTAAATTATCCCCTCAACTCCCCCCAAAATGGATTAACTCGCTGGAATAAAAAAGAATATAACATACATCCATAAACATGGACACATGTGAAAAAGTGCAATGTATTTATCTGTACAGTAATCTATTTGTATCAGCACCTTATTGCTTTTTTTTTTTGTCCTGCACTACCAAGAGCTAATGGAACGCAATTTAGTTCTTATTTGTACTGTAAAGTTCAAATTTGAATGACAATAAAAAGTAAGTCTAAGTCTATTTTTTTTTAATGGTAAAAACTTGAATGGGCTGAAAGAGTTGAAATGGTTGGTGTTGAAATTATTCAAATCGGTCAAGAAATGTTGAAGTAGTAACATGTTGAATTGAGAAATGGTATTAAGGAATTTGGGAAAAACTGAGAATTTTTCCAGTTCAATAAACAACTTTGTTTTTTGTCCTGATTAAGAGAAATGTTTTCACGGTGTAACTGTTGAAATGCATTGAAAAATGTGGGAAGGAGCCAAAAAAAAGGAAAAAATAGGGCTTTGGAAAATCCTGGAATTTTTTTGAACTTGGAAAAATGTAGTTGAAATTTCCAGGATGGTGGAATGTGTTGAAGGTAAAATGGTTTGAATCGGGAGAAAATGTGAAAATGGTGGAAGTTTGATAAATGGCCAGTTCATTTTGAATGGGAAATATGTCCCGAAAAACCTGGAAATCTGGGAATTTGGGGAATTCGCCAAGGTAAAGCCCTCAATTCCTGAATAGGCTGAACAGTTTGAAGTTGGAACGGTTTGAATCGGGTGGAAAATACGGAAAGTAGATCTTGCCAACATCTGGAGAAGAAGAAGAATAAAAAAAGATATGTGTGAATGCTTTGGAGCATTCACACAACAATTTGCTTTTCTTGCAATTTGAGTCAAGATGGCATTTGAGAGATGTAATGATCCCGTCTTCTTTGGTCACTTCCCATGAACCAGGAAGTAGTAGTAAGCAACAAACACAAAATAAATGCCCAGTTCAAGTTTTGTTTTGGTTTTTTTCAGTCTCAATAGGACCTGTTCCCCGTCCTTTAGAATAAAAAAAAAGTAACAATTGAATTTAGTCTTGTTTTGTCATCTTTTCTGAACGATTAAGTAGCCTACTGGTTTACAAACACAGGTAAAAACTAATGGAGATGCGCTGCTCCATATTTTGTGTCTTTTGTTAGAAGTGATTGTAGCCTGCTAGATAACAAATGGACAGAAAAATAAACATATACATTTTTTTTTCCATTTTTGTTAAAGGCTGTATTTATTTTTTATCTTATTTTTTTGCCATTCGCATCACAATGGCGCCATTGCCTCATCACATAATCAGAAATGGTGTGATCTTTAATGGACAAGGACATGTAGTCATGATCAAAAGTTTGCATACACTTGTAAAGAACATAATGTCATGCATGTCTTGAGTTTCCAATCATTTCTACAACTCTTTTATTTTTTTGTGATAGAGTGATTGGAGCACATACTTGTTGGTCACAAAAAACATTCATGAAGTTTGGTTATTTATGAATTTATTATGGGTCTACTGAAAATGTGACCAAATCTGCTGGGTCAAAAGTATACATACCGTATTTTTCGGATTATAAATCGCAGTTTTTTTCATTGTTTGGCCGGAGGTGTGACATATACTCCGGAGCGACTTATGTGTGAAATTATTAAAACATTACCGTAAAATATTGAATAGTATTATTTATCTAATTCGCGGAAGAGACGAAGAAAATGTCAGCAATCGTCACACACACCTCAACCAATAAGAATTCAGCGGGGGAGGGTCATGGCAGAAGTGCATTGTGGGTCATGGGATGCTAATTGCTATATGCTATGTGCTATTGCCATAGCTATTAAAATAGATCATATCAATGTTGGCGGTAACTTATAAAAACTGAGAAGGGCTGAACAAAAATGGCACCGAAAAGGAAATCATGTAGTGCAGATTACAAGCTGGACGTAGTGAAATATGCAGCAGAAAACGACAAGAGAAAGCGGCGCATACCTTTGAAGTTGGCAGAGTTGTTTAGAAGCAACATCGAGGAAGAAGATTTCATGGGATTTATCGATTAGGAGTCATGGATTGTTTGGTAAACGTATACCATGTTCTATATGTTATAGTTATTTGAATGATTCTTACCGTAATATTTTACGTTAACATACCAGGCACGTTGGTTATTTATGCGTCATATAACGTACACTTATTCAGTCTGTTGTTCACTATTCTTTATTTATTTCAAATTGCCTTTCAAATGTCTAGTCTTGGTGTTGGATTTTATCAAATACATTTCCACCAAAAAGGCGACTTATACCCCAGTGCGACTTATATATGTATTTTTCCTTCTCTATTATGCATTTTCGGCCGGTGCGACGTACACTCCGGAGCAATTTATAATCCTAAAAATACGGTACATCAATGTTAATATTTGGTTACATGCTCCTTGGCAAGTTTCACTGCAATAAGGCGCTTTTGGTAGCCATCCACAAGCTTCTGGCTGATTTTTTTTGACCACTCCTCTTGACAAAGTTAGTGCAGTTCAGATAAATTTGTTGGTTTTCCGACATTGACTTGTTTCTTCAGAATTGTCCACACGTTTGAGTCAGGACATTAGGAAGGCCATTTAAAAACCTTAATTTTAGCCTGATTTAGCCATTCCTTTACTTCTTTTGATGTGTATTTGTGGTCATTATCCTGTTGGAACACCCAACGGCGCCCAAGACCCAACCTCCGGGCTGATGATTTTAGGTTGTCCTGAAGAATTTGGAAGTAATCTTCCTTTTTCATTGTCCCATTTACTCTCTGTAAAGCACCAGTTCCATTGGCCCAGAGCATAATATTACTACCACCATGCTTGACGGTAGGGATGGTGTTCCTAAGATTAAAGCGTCACCTTTTCCCCTCCAAACATATTGCTGGGTATTGTGGACAAACAGCTCAAAAAAACGGAAATGCTGATTATCGGTCCTGCTAGACACCGACCTCTATTTAATGATACAACTCTAACATTTGACAACCAAACAATTAAACAAGGCGACACGGTAAATAATCTGGGTGTTATCTTCGACCCAACTCTCTCCTTTGAGTCACACATTAAAAGCGTTACTAAAATGGCCTTCTTTCATCTCCGTAATATCGCTAAAATTCGCTCCATTCTGTCCACTAAAAACGCTGAGATCATTATCCATGCGTTTGTTACGTCTCGCCTCGACTACTGTAACGTATTATTTTCGGGTCTCCCCATGTCTAGCATTAAAAGATTACAGTTGGTACAAAATGCGGCTGCTAGACTTTTGACAAGAACAAGAAAGTTTGATCACATTACGCCTGTACTGGCTCACCTGCACTGGCTTCCTGTGCACTTAAGATGTGACTTTAAGGTTTTACTACTTACGTATAAAATACTACACGGTCTAGCTCCATCCTATCTTGCCGATTGTATTGTACCATATGTCCCGGCAAGAAATCTGCGTTCAAAGGACTCCGGCTTATTAGTGATTCCCAAAGCCCAAAAAAAGTCTGTGGGCTATAGAGCGTTTTCATTTCGGGCTCCAGTACTCTGGAATGCCCTCCCGGTAAAAGTTTGAGATGCCACCTCAGTAGAAGCATTTAAGTCTCACCTTAAAACTCATTTGTATACTCTAGCCTTTAAATAGACTCCCTTTTTAGACCAGTTGATCTGCCGTTTCTTTTCTTTTCCTCCTATGTCCCACTCTCCCCTGTAGAGGGGGTCCGGTGCGATCCGGTGGCCATGTACTGCTTGCCTGTGTATCGGCTGGGGACATCTCTTCGCTGCTGATCCGCCTCGGCTTGGGATGTTTTCCTGCTGGCTCCGCTGTGAACGGGACTCTCGCTGCTGTGTTGGACCCGTTTTGGACTGGACTCTTGCGACTGTGTTGGATCCATTATGGATTGAACTTTCACAGTATCATGTTAGACCCGCTCGACATCCATTGCTTTCCTCCTCTCCAAGGTTCTCATAGTCATCATTGTCACCGACGTCCCGCTGGGTGTGAGTTTTCCTTGCCCTTATGTGGGCCTACCGAGGATGTCGTAGTGGTTTGTGCAGCCCTTTGAGACACTAGTGATTTAGGGTTATATAAGTAAACATTGATTGATTGATTGAATCTTGGTTTCATTTGACCACAGAACTTTCTTCCAGAAAGTGTTCTCTTTGTCCATGTGATGTCAGATGAAACATCTGTCTGTGTCTCAATGGAACCGTTCCCCCTGACCAAAATCAGAAATGGCATGATCTAGTTGTTTTATGCAATCTTTCATGAACAAGGAAGTAGCCTTCTAGCCAACAAACGGATGGAAAAGCAAACACACGTGGATTTTTTTTGTCACTTTTGTGAGAGAATTTAGTTTCGTCTTTTTACTATTTGTGTTACGATGGACCAGTCCGCCTGACCAGAATAAAAAGTGGTATGATCATGCTGTGTGTGCCATCTTTAAAGAACGAGGACAGTGGTTATTAACCTTGTGGGAGGTACTGAACCCCACCAGTTTCATCTTCACCGACCCCTTCTTTAGCAATGAAGAAAATTCAAGACAAAGTTACATGTTTTTTTTTTTTTACTGGTGCACAAAATGAACTGAACTCACCTTGTTCAAAGAACACAACCAACACAGTGCATGAACTCACAACAAATGCGAAAACCTGCGAATCAGTGTGACTTCTGCTGTTGCTGTATCCATAGTACGGCGATAGGGACAAGTTTTTATTTACACGATGAGTCAGGTGTGTCTTGACTTCCGCCAAACCCCTAAAGGGAGACTCACCGAACCCCTAGGGTTCGATCGAACCCAGGTTAAGAACCACTGAACTAGGAAGTAGGCCTGTTAGGTCAACTGGCCTTTATTTCCTATTTCTGTGTTTAATAATCTTGTTTTACAGTTTGTAAGTTTTATAGACAGCGTTATTTCAATCGTGCATGTCATTCCATTTTGCAAAACACATTTCCATCATTAGTTGATTTTCATCCACAAATCAGTATTTCTGCCACATGTAACGGTGCCAATGTGTTTGTCCTCCCAACAAAAACCCCCCCTCCAACTCAGGCAAGGAAACAAAGTAAAAACGAGCGTTTTATCTTTTTATATCCCGATGGAGTGTCTAAAAATGGACAGAGTGAGCCCTGACGGCAGGTGGTGTTGGTGGTTGAGTGGAAGCACCTCCAAAGTGTATTGATGTGCTTCCCACTTTGAGAGTCCACACACACACACACACACACTGCCTGTGACTGATGTGTGAGTGATTGCTAATGTGACCACATGATGTCATACATACTAAAAAGGAGGTTTTAGGCGTTAATAAAATGCTTCCTAATGTTTATTTGACTCAAATTCTCACATGTTAAATGATGAATGCCCCCCCCTCAGCTGCAAAAGTGGCACTCCATGTCTCTGATGGTGATTACTGAAGCTTCCTCTCCTCAAACCCCAAATATTTTCCTCCATCATCAACAAGCAGTCTTGGGTTCAATCCCGGGCTCGGGATCTTTCTGTGTGGAGTTTGCATGTCCTCCCCGTGAATGCGTGGGTTCCCTCCGGGTACTCCGGCTTCCTCCCACTTCCAAAGACATGCACCTGGGGATAGGTTGATTGGCAACACTAAATTGGCCCTAGTGTGTGAATGTGAGTGTGAATGTTGTCTGTCTATCTGTGTTGGCCCTGTGATGAGGTGGCGACTTGTCCAGGGTGTACACTGCCTTCCGCCCGATTGTAGCTGAGATAAGCACCAGCGCCCCCCGCCACCCCAAAGGGAATAAGCGTTAGTAAATGGATGGATGGATGGATGGATTAACAAGTAATCACATCAGCGCACAACGGGAATTCGATTGATTGATTGATACTTTTATTAGTAGATTGCACAGTTCAGTACATATTCCGTACAATTGACCACTAAATGGTAACAGCCGAATAAGTTTTTCAAGTTGTTTAAATCGGGGTCGACGTTAATCAATTCATGGTAAAAGATCGAGATTGAAATGAACGCAAATGATTTTGTCAACTGTATGTGTGTGTCTAACTTGTAGTCTATTCGTTTCATTTAGATGCTGCCAGGCTTTGGGGTTGCCATAGTAACACATGAGAGAATGACAGAGAGGGAATGCTGACACAAACGCTGCCTAATCTATTTTAATGTAAGTAGACGTCAGGGGCGTCACTAGACCTAATACTGTACTGGGGCACACCTGGGGCACAAATAATTCATGTGAGCGTGCAAAGCGCGCAAGCAAAAACATTTTTAGCACTTATTTATCATAAAAAATACATAAATAGTTCTTTAAACTATGAAATCATATCAGATTATGTTGTATGGATCTTTGATTAACCACCTGAAATTAACTAATACATTTGACCTACTTGTGCACTTTTTTACTCCAGACTTCTAAACTGCTACTGGTAAAAGCAAAAAGGAAGAGCAATGAATCTTTTTGAAATATATATTGCTGTAATCATCTGCAAATTTAACATCTACAAAAGTAAAACAAAAAATAAAGCACCCCTACATCCGTGGGTTATTTTATATCATTGAATTTCCATTTATGGCAATGTGGCTAATCCTATTTCAGATACACAAAACTATAAAATATACACAAAACAATAAAGCCACAGTAGTAGAATAAATGAACAACTGTTGTGTGTCTGTTCAGGGAATCATTCTCTGAGAAGTAAACTGTAACGTCTCGTCTTCATTTTTGCAAAGTGGTCAATCACTCTGGACAGACATGGAAATATTACAGTAACTGTTATACAGTTCACCAGTGGTTCCCAACTGCTGAGTCGTGACATAAAAGTGGATTGTGTGTCATTTTCAGTGAGTCGCAGTCACATGTGTGCATGAAAAAAAAAAAAGTTGAGGGAGAAAAAAATCAAATTGTGGCAACAAAACCAGATATTTTTAGCCATCTTTCTGAAAACAAATACAGAAATGTTACTATTTTTTCTGGAAACAAAACCAGATGCTTTAGCTGTAGCCATTTTTCTGGTGACAAAATAAGATTATTTTAGTCAAAGTCACACCGATTAACAAGACAAGTCTACTGTGCTATTTTTCTGTGAAATAAACTTGAATGATTTAAAAATTTGGCTCACGACTTGATGATATGGAAAAATGCTTTTCTTCCTGAAGATAAACCATTTGAGAAGCACACAACTCACACATGCTGACTCCAAATCATCATTGATGCAGAACCAGCAGACAATAACCAACATTATGTTTCATGTTCATTGGAAATTCCCCCGGCAGCTCGAACAGCAAATTAATATGTTTGTCTTGATACAAGGAATAACGTTAGCTAACTTAGCATCAACTTAAGACAATGATGTTGCCTAGCTAGCTAGGACTTCACTTACATCTCTCCTTCCTGCTGCTTCTTCTCTGCTGCGGACGAATAACTTTCTTAAATCCATCTAGGAGTTACAGTTTGAGTCAAATCAAAATCAAAATATTGTAATTAACAAATTGTTGTTGGCCAACGTCACCTACCTCACGCACTGATTCGAATCCCCCCCCCCCCCCTCTCTCTCTCTCTCTCTCTCTCTCTCTCTCTCTCTCTCTCTCAACCGAAGTCTCGATCCACACGTGAATAAATTACCATATTAAGTAGCCATGTGCCCACTGTTTCGTGGAGTGAATACAGTAGCAATCAATTACCATACTAAGTAGTATGTGCGCTGTTGTCTATGTTATGTAAACTTAAAACGCAGAAGCGTTTATTTTTTATTGGTGAAAGTTTTACTGGGGCACTGCAGATCAACAGTGGGGCACGTGCCCCAGTGAAATATGTCTGGCGACGCCCCTGGTAGTTTGGACACTTTTATTTATTGTTTTACTGTATGTTGATGTTTGGGGAACCATGATGTGTTTTAGTAAGTTTGGATGTGGGGGGGATGGAAAACCTGAGTTGGAAAAAGTTTCAGGCAACCCTGATTTAATTTGTCAGTAATTTTCCATAGTCAGCAAAAAAACATGTATCACAAGACGGAATTACAGTTCTTTAAAAATAAAAAAAAAAATCGAAACATTAATTTAAAAAAAATCCAATTTCAATGTAAAAACCCACAAATGAGATTGGAAAATAAACAATATAGTATTTAGCTGTTGTTTGTATATTTTATATGCATCATACCTGAATAATATTTGATTATTCTTAGTATATAATACACAGTATAGTTTTATATATTTGTATATTATTTCTTTGGGAAACATAAAAACGTTGTACTGTATGTAAAAGCATAGTAACTAGGGGTGTAACTGTACGTGTATTTGTATTGAACCGTTTCGGTACGGGGTTTCGGTTCGGTTTGGAGGTGTACTGTGAACCTTGTTGTCCCGTCATTACCATGAATTGATTAACGTGGACCCCGACCTAAACAAGTTGAAAAACTTATTCGGGTGTTATCATTTAGTGGTCAATTGTACGGAATATGTACTGAACTATGCAATCTACTAATAAAAGTATCAATCAATCAATCAAACGAGTACACATGCTAGCAGCGACCGGGCTAGGACAACATGTAAAAGCCAGAGCTGGAAGACCCTACTGCCTCGTTAAGATCTCCCGTTTGGGAACAATTTGGCTGCGCGATACAACAATGGAGGGCGGAGGTTTGCCGATATTGTTCAGCAGCTGCTTCTGACTACACGTCGAACATGTGTTGCACCTTTCCTGCTTCCGGCTCCCAGACCGTAGTCGAGCAGCGCAGCGGAGACAGTCCTCCAGGGCTGATGTATTCTCGGGGGCAACACCCTTCACTCTACCCGGCAGTGGGTCTCCACAGCTCCAGACTCCAGGGTAAATGAAGAGTCCGGCGATTAGTTGCAAATTGTGGCTTCATTGAGGTCTTGCACACAGCCAATCCAACAAAACACCAGCTGCTCCCGGACTTGCACTAAGCTCCCTCACCTCGCTCGCCCACACACTCACTGACGTCACATGCTGTCACATATTAAAGGGCCACACACACACATACGCTACTCTCATAACACATGCTAACCCATTTGAAGCGTCACCACCGCATTCAAGCAGCCTCTCCTCTGCGAGTCAGGCAGGGCTAAAGCAATAACAAATGTTTTATAGCAGCAGATTTAAGTCCATATTGCATTAAAAACTAGATTTTGATCCACTTCTATGGTGGAAGAACAATGAGCCCATATATCCTCTTACTGCCAAGTTAGCCAGGCTAATAAAAGTGTCAATCAATCAAAAAAAAAAAAACACTTTATATGTAGAAAGGTTTTGATAAGACACCATTCTGAGCCTTATCTTATTTAGTTTTTATTTTACACATGTTGACCACATTAACCCTGGCAATAGACCCTGTGTGTATATGTATGTTATGCCATTGATTACAAATTTGGTAAATAGATAACCCAAAAAATTATATTTTGTTGTTTTCTTACTGTACCGAAAATGAACCGAACCGGGACCTCTAAACCGAGGTACGTACCGAACCGAAATGTTTGTGTACTGTTACACCCCTAATAGTAACTATTTAAATTTTTTTAAGATCTGAATCTCGCATAATCCCTCGAGACTTTCAAATCGCCCTAGACACAAACTGAGCTGGACATTTTTTATATATATATATCTATTGGTCGGTTTGTTTAGCTGTGTTTTTACAGAATGTTCTGTTCCTATTGTGATGTTTATTCTATTTTCTTCTTTAGCATTCTGTTTTTAATTTAAACAGCACTATAGGGCAGTAGTGAATGTTTTTTTTTAACCTTAATTAAAGTGTAATTAATTAATATTTTTAAAATAGACCTTGACTATAAAAGTTTAATATTAATAATGCAGTGTTTGCATTATTTTATTTTCAAATTGTAATGTGTTTTTAAAAAAATATATTCATGAAGGAATTAAAAAATAAACAAAGTTAGTTTCTTGTTTTGTGTGCAGGAATGAGTGTGTGAAATTTTTTTTTGTCTGTTAGTCCTTAGTTCAGTCATGTTCATAATGTATAAGAGCTAATCAAACGTCCTATGCCCTTATTGTATAGCAGTGGTTCTCAACCTTTTTTCAGTGATGTACCCCCTTTGAACATTTTTTTTCAAGTGCCCCCTAATCAGAGCAAAGCATTTTTGGTTGTAAAAAAGAGATAACGAAGTAAAATACAGCACTATGTCATCAGTTTCTGATTTATTAAATTGTATAAACCCCGTTTCCATATGAGTTGGGAAATTGTGTTAGATGTAAATATAAACGGAATACAATGATTTGCAAATCATTTTCAACCCATATTCACTTGAATATGCTACAAAAATATTTGATGTTCAAACTGAAAACATTTTTTTTTGCAAATAATCATTAACCTTAGAATTTGATGGCAGCAACACGTGACAAAGAAGTTGGAAAAGGTGGTAATGAATACTGATAAAGTTGAGGAATGCTCATCAAACACTTATTTGGAACATCCTACAGGTGTGCAGGCTAATTGGGTACAGGTGGGTGCCATGATTGGGTATAAAAGCAGCTTCCATGAAATGCTAAGTATTCACAAACAAGGATGGGGTGAGGGTCACCACTTTGTTAGCAAATTGTTGAACAGTTTTAGAACAACATTTCTCATTGATCTATTGCAAGGAATTTAGGGATTTTACGATCTACGGTCCATAAAATCATCAAAAGGTTCAGAGAATCTGGATAAATCACTGCACCTAAGCGATGATATTACAAACCTTTGATCCCTCAGGCTGTACCACATCAAAAACCGACATCAGTGTGTAAAGGATATCAACACATGGGCTCAGGAACACTTTATAAAACCATGTCAGTAACTACAGTTGGCCGCTACATCTGTAAGTGCAAGTTAAAACTACTATGCAAAGCAAAACCCATTTATCAACAACACCCAGAAACGCCGCCGGCTTAGCTGTGCCCGAGCTCATCTAAGATGGACTGTTGCAAAGTGGAAAAGTGTTCTGTGGTCTGCCGAGTCCACATTTCAAATTATATTTGGAAACTGGACGTAGTGTCCTCCGGAACAAAGAGGAAAATAACCATCCGGATTGTTATAGGCGCAAAGTTCAAAAGCCAGCATCTGTGATGGTATGGGGGTGTATTAGTGCCCAAGGCATGGGTAACTTACACATCTGTGAAGGCACCAATGGTCCATACAGGTTTTGGACCAACATATGTTGTCATCCGAGCAACGTTATCATGGACAACCCTGTTTTTTTCAGCAAGACGATGCCAAGCCACGTGTTACAACGGCGTGGCTTCGTAAAAAAAGAGTGCGGGTACTTTCCTGGCCCACTTGTAGTCCAGACTTGTCTCCCATCGAAAATGTGTGGCGCATTATGGAGCGTAAAATATGACAGCGGAGACCCCGGATTGTTGAACAACTGAAGCCCTACATAAAACAAGAATGGGAAATAATTCCACTTTCCAAAGGTTCAACAATTAGTTTCCTCAGTTCCCAAACATTTATTGACTGTTGTTAAAAGAAAAGGTGATGTAACACAGTGGTGAACATGCCCTTTCCCAACTACTTTGGGACATGTTGCAGCCATGAAATTCTAAGTTAATTATTATTTGCAAAAAAAAAACTAAAGTTTATGAGTTTGAACATCAAATGTCTTGTCTTTGTAGCATATTCAATTGAATATGGGTTTAAAAGGATTTGCAAATCATTGTATTCCGTTTATATTTACATCCAACACAATTTCCCCACTCATATGGAAACGGGGTTTGTATAACAGCGCAAAATATTGCTCATTTGTAGTGGTCTTTCTTGTACTATTTGGAAAAAAAGATATAAAAATAACTAAAAAGTTGTTGAAAAATTAACAAGTGATTCAATTATAAATAAATATTTCTACAAATAGAAGTAATCATCAACTTAAAGTGCCCTCTTTGAGGATTGTAATAGAGATCCATCTGGATTCATGAACTTAATTCTAAATATTTCTTTACAAAAAAAGAAATCTTTAACATCAATATTTATGGAACATGTCCACAAAAAATCTAGCTGTCAACACTGTTGCATTTCTTTTCACATTTTATTAACTTACATTCATATTTTGTTGAAGTATTATTCAATATATATTTTTATAAAGGCTTTTTGAATTGTTGCTATTTTTAGAATATTTAAAAAAATTCTCACGTACCCAGTGGTACGCATACCCCCATTTGAGAACCACTGCTGTACAGCATTTAAAAAAAAAAAAATGAGTGTAGTCATGTAGTGCAGCCTCCATGTTTCATGTGCACACATCTCAGCAGAGCACTTCTATCCTTAGGCTAATTACAGTTAATTCGATCGCCCGCCTGCGTTTGCTCCTTCGTGATTATAAACCGTGGGGATGAAGCCCAGCTGGACCACTCATCCCGACTTAAAGTGATCCGCAGCCATTATATGTCCCTCAGAAGCACATGATGCTCAAATTCGGAGCACTTTCTTTTGTGGCACCACAAGGTGTAATCACACCCATGCATCATGAATCATGAATCTCGACGTCAGGTGACGAGGTGAGAAGGAGAAAATTATGATAATGGAACTTTGGAGATGAAGATTAGTCGCTGGTACTGTGGTTTAGTAGTGCCAATACAAATAGAGTAGCTTTGCATGAAACAAGCAGTTTGCATCAGGGCCGAGCATTTCCTGGTGACCTTTTGACAACGCTATTTAAAGTCACTAGCCAGAAAAATGGTTCACATGTCACTAATCAACATTTTCATACAGTTTGTGGAAAAACGTGTGCAAAATTGAGCAATTTTCCTAATCAAATGTATTCCTCAAACATAGCATTCAAGCTATAAATGCTGTATTTGGCATTGTTTTTGTATTTCCACAATGTTCACAAAAGTCATGTAAATCTTTCTACTTACCACTGTTTATTCTTCTTGTACAAAATCATACCGTATATTACCACTAGTCTAGTGTTTGCAGGTGACTTCATTTTTAGAAGAACTTCAAAATATCATGAAACCCATCAGTATTAACAAAAATGAACCACAGTCCATATACAGTAGTAACAGTGCAGCAGTATAAAAACAAGACACATACCTACCTTTCATCTTCTAAAAAGTCCCAGGAATGTGTAGGAAGAAGAACAGGAAGTCTGTTGAGATCATGTAAATGACGAACTAAAAGTGTAATATCTTCTTCAAAAATGACAAAAGTCCGAACTTTGAGTTATTTTCGGTCAAACATGCGGCCCGCGGGCCGGACCAGGCCCGTGAACATGTTCAATCTGGCCCGCAAGATGAGTTTGATAAGTGTAAAACTGAGTTGCATTTTTAAATTAAATTAACTGCTGTTCTACATGTGTCCACTGGATGTCGCAATAGCAATTCTATTAGGGAAGCAAATAGTGGGTGAGCAAGTAGAACCCAGCAAGAGGTACACGGTCAAGCAGGGCTGCAACTCCTCCCCCTCGACTCAACGTAAAACAAGCAGGAATAAAAAAAAACAAAAAAAACAATTGGTAACCCCACTTAAAATGCCATACGAGATGCTGTACATTGATATAGTTCTGTGAAAATGTAGGTTTTCTGTGTGAATTCAAATAAAGTAAACAATGTGTGACTTACTAAAATACTGTCAGTATTTTAAGTTTCTATTTTTGGTTTGTTAAAATTTTTCGCACTTTGCACAGCTTGTACTTTTCTATCAATACAGAGTGATCAGGGAGTAACTCAACCCTCTCTAATAGTTTCTTCCCCAGTTTGCATGGTTTGTTGAGTTAGCACAGAATGAATGTGTGGACATGACAGGTAGTTGATAAATAGAAGAGTTTTTATTTATGCTTTATTTTGTTATTTGTTCAATCCTAGATGGGCTGTGACTTAGAGTTGAATGGTTTTGTAGATCCACTGAGATTAAGTTCAGTGTGTTTTTCATGGTGTTTTTGAAACTGCACCAATTTTTCCTCAGATTTTTCAACTCACTTGAAGTTTTTTGTCGAGAAGATTATTTGTGATATGTACATTTTCAGAATGTGCTTGTTCTATTTTGGGCCAAAGTAAAACAAAGAAAACAATCTAAATTTGTCACAGTTGTATTGTATTTTTAAGTTACCGTATTTCCTTGAATTGCCGCCGGGGCGCCAATTAATTTAAAACCTCTTCTCACTCATGCGCTTACCAAAGGCATGCGGTAAAAGTAAGCATGTGCTAATTATTTTAAAAAATCTTCTCACTCCGGCAAATGACCGGTATTGAAATCAGCATCCTACGTTTTGAAAATGATGACAGGGAAAGTGTCACTCGTGATGTCACGAGTTTGACCAGGCGGTAATACTAAGCATGCGCTAATTATTTTGCGAAGGCAGGCGCATACTATATGCCCTGCGGCAATTCAAGGAAATACGGTATTATGTCATGATTTTACCCATCCGGCCCGCGTCGGATCAGATTTTCCTCCATGTGCCCCCTGAGCTAAAATGACTTTGACCCCTTGTCTTAGGTGATTCCAGTATTCAACTCAGCAGTAAATTGAAGCCAACTACAGCGAGTCCTGATTAAAATATTGTCTTATTGGGTGGGGCGGCATAGCTCGGTTGGTAGAGTGCCCGTGCCAGCAACTTGAGGGTTCCAGGTTCGATCCCCGCTTCTACCATCCTAGGCACTGCCGTTGTGTCTGTAGGCAAGACACTTTACCCACTTGTTCCCAGTGCCACCCACACTGGTTTAAATGTAACTTAGATATTTGGTTTCACTATGTAAAGCACTTTGAGTCACTAGAGAAAAGCGCTATATAATTATAAATCACTCACACGTATTGAAAAGTCCTCCAGGGTCACAATCTTTCAGTTTGTAGTCCATTCCGATCAGGGAATGGAAAGTTGTTGCTATGCATTTTTTATAAATCGAGGTACCTTCCCAAACACCACAAAAGGCTTCTTTGGACGTGGGAGTAAAAAGTCAACTTTAGAGCATGTTTTTGCCGGGATGAATTTTAGTTCAGATTATTTGGATTCCTTCAACACCATTTCTTGCCTTCCTTTTGTGGTTTCTTGGCATGTGGATACAACCTGGTAAATATTAAGGCACTAAGAAACACTTCCTGGTCACATCTCATTTTAAATGTATGTCAGGCAAACTTGTTTAACTTAAATTAGGTCAACAGTGGATGATATACTAAACTAATGGAAGCATGCAGCAAACGAAAGGAGCTCTAATAGGGAACCCTGCAGTACTACGCTCGATGACTAGCTTACATTTAGCAGCAAAAATGTTGCGCTCAGCCATACTTGCCAACCCTCCTGGGTTTTCCGGGAGACTCCCGAAATTCAGCGCCTCTCCCGAAAACCTCCTGGGACAAATTTTCTCCCGAAAATCTCCCGAAATTTAGGCGGAGCTGCAGGCCACGCCCCTTCCATCTCCATGAGGACCTGAGTGACGTGTCTGAGAGTGTGTCTGCTCAATGACTTTATAACTATGATCAAGGGCGAGTTCTTGGTTTCTTATGTGGGTTTATTGTTAGGCAGTTTCATCAACGTCCTCTCAGCGCAGTAACAACACACAACAACAGCAGTCACGTTTACGGCTACCACTCTACCGTAAGGCAGTTTGTCTGCCGTAAACAGCATGTGACACTCTTAAACAGGACAATACTGCCATCTACTGTACATGCACCAGCACAACACCTCCAGGCAACTTCAACCCTTTATCCTCCTACAATCACATCACAGCTCCCAGTGATTGTAAATAAACCTAATGTAAATAATCAAATGTATTTCTAATGTATATACTTGTTCTTATGCTATCTGAACTCACTGTTCTCTGCTGGCTGTACATGTCCTACTAAGTAAGACCTACACGGTTTCAATGTCCATATTTCTCTGTTGATGCAATTGTTGATGACTGAAGTACTGATATCAACCAAAGATCCTCATTCCACCCCCCGGAATTGTAAATATTTCAATGTATATACTATGATGATTAACTTGGGTGATGACTGTATTATGCTGATAGTATATATTTGTACCACGACTTAAACAAGTTGAAAAACGTATTCGGGTGTTACCAGTGGTCGATTGTACGGAATATGTACTGTACTGTGCAATCTACTAATAAAAGTTTCAATCAATTAATCATGCATATGTGACAATAACATCCATTTTAGAAAGTGCAGTGCACAACTACGCACACAACAGCTGTAAAAAAAAACGCCCCCAACCACGCCACCACATTTCAATGTAGTTTTACAGTGTTTTAAGGCTTTGGTGTCTGTTCCTCTGAATGTCATGTCTGTTTTGTCTAATAAAAACAGATAGAACATAGAGTAACTTTACAGTTAATTGGACATTCACATTCCCAACTCGTCACAATATGTTCAGAGGTATTCAAATTCAACAGCAAAAAATCAAGGTTGTCGTCATTAAGGAAGCTATTGTACTCTGTGTAGACCAGGGGTCTCAGACACGCGGGAGACATTATTTTGCGGCCCCCACCTTAAAATGAAAGTTTAATGTTAGTGCGGCCCGTGATTTTTATATGAATGGCACTTGACAGCATTGTCATTTGGGTCCAACATGGCTCTTTCAACGTTCTGGGTTGCCTACCCGTGCGTTAGTGGAAAAGCGGCAAGTGAGTTAAAGTGACAGAGACGTTGCAATGGAGACGAGGGTTTTCTTACGTGGCCGGCTGCAGTCACACTGCGACACCTGTCCATCAGTAATAACAGTCCCCGATAACCAGGACCAATTCAAACCGTTATTTTTTTTTTATTGTTTAATTCGCATTGTCTCACACGATGAACACTATATATATTTCTAAAGGATGCTGAATAACACATCGGGAGCCGTCACTTTTTTGCGCTCGCTATCCTGGTACTTTCCCGGCTATTATCCGCCGACCACTGTGTTGCTGTAGGGAGGGAAAGCGGAACGACACACATTGCGGAAATAACATTATTCTCCATGCATCGGCTAATTACAAATTTATTGCATGGTGAGGAGTATGCACATTTTTTTAGGAACACTTCTTGCGGCCCAGCCTCACCCAGACTCTGCATCCAGTGGCCCCCAGGTAAAGTGAGTTTGAGATCCCTGGTGTAGACGTTCACTGTATAAGTCAAACTTCAAACATTGTATAGTTAAAAAAATGTGTTTTCACTTTTCAATGTCCCCTATGGGGGGCGCCGTGCCCGCCCACGTGGTTGCCCACATATGCGGTCCTCTCCAAGGTTTCTCATATTCATCATTGTCACTGTCACCGACGTCCCACTGGGGTGAGTTTTCCCTGCCCTTATGTGGGCTCTACCGAGGATGTCATTGTGGTTTGTGTAGCCCTTTGAGACATGAGTGATTTAGGGCTATATAAATAAACATTCATTGATTGATTGAATGATATCATTGAGTGACAATGTGGCCCTGAGACACATGACAGTTGTCACACTGAATAGAGATGTTTGACACACTACCGCCCTCTAGTGGCTGCACTACTGTATGACCAGACAGCCATGCATGGCAAGTACAGTACACTGAAAAGAACAAAAAATACTAAGAATTGTGACAAATTAGTTGAAATAGCAAGAAAAAAATTGCATTTGTACGAGAATACTGTAATAAAAACAAAAAGTGAACAGGAGAGTTGGAAGTCTAATATAATGAAGGTAATGTCAATTACCCCCAGTTTTTTTCGCTAAAAATCTAAATTTCAGCTGAAAAATAATCGGGATTTACCTTGTGTCTTTTGTTCTCTTCTCTCTTGTTTCTTCTATTTCAAGATTTTTGGAGCATCACAAATAAAATTTGAAAATTAATTGTACTTTTGGAGCATTATAAACAAAGAAATAAAAGGTTCTCGAAATATAAAATATTACATGTTTTTGGTCTTGTAAAAAATCTACTTTATTTGTTATATTGTAAATATTATATTTTAGACATTTTCACTTTATTTCGGTCATTTTACACATAGTTTTATTAAAAAACAAACAAAAAAAACTTCTTTTTTTTTATCCCAATGGTATTATTACACATTAAGTGTTATTATTACAATACTTTTTCACGTAAAATTGTGAGAGAATATTTGGCATAACCCTACCAAAATATTTTAGGAATATTACCAATGTTTTTGTCTCCTAAAAACTTGACTTTATTTTTGTCATATTACAAATTTGTATCCAATATAATCTACTTCATCTCTGAAAACTAAATTTATTGTGATTATTTGTGTCTTTTCAGTGATTTTGAACATCATTTATAGATAAGTACATAAAGTATTTTATTTCAGGTGTTTTTGACAGTTTCTTCAAAAAGGAATGTGCTTTTGGCTCCTGACAACATTTGCAAGTCACACCATTGAGGCGCTAATATCTTCCTTCTCACAGTCCAATGAGTACATATTTTCAACCAAAAACTTTAGCAGAGTAGGCTAAATAGGCACATTCTGTACAGTTGCATCCTCTTGTATCTGACAGTAAAGATTCTCTCCATGTTGATTTTTTTTAGATGTATACAAAAAACTCTGCAGACGACTTCATTACACACTTAAGAAGTGTTAATTAGAAGAAATAAAATAGCCAAAATTAAGAAAGCGAAGTCCAGTGAGGGTTGGACTCCGCCAAGGCTGTCCTTTGTCACCGATTCTGTTCATAACTTTTATGGACAGAATTTCTAGGCGCAGTCAAGGTGTTGAGGGGGTCCGGTTTGGTGGCCGCGGGATTAGGTCTCTGCTTTTTGCAGATGATGTGGTCCTAATGGCTTCATCTGGCCGGGATCTTCAGCTCTCACTGGATCGGTTCGCAGCCGAGTGTGAAGCGACCGGAATGAGAATCAGCACCTCAAAGTCTGAGTCCATGGTTCTCGCCCAGAAAAGGGTGGAGTGCCATCTCCGGGTTGGGTTGGAGACCCTGCCCCAAGTGGAGGAGTTCAAGTACCTAGGAGTCTTGTTCATGAGTGGGGGAAGAGTGGATCGTGAGATCGACTGGCGGATCGGTGCGGTGTCTTCAGTAATGCAGACGTTGTATCGATCCGTTGTGGTGAAGAAGGAGGTGAGCCGGAAGGCAAACCTCTCAATTTACCGGTCGTCTACGCTCCCATCCTCACCTATGGTCATGAGCTTTGGGTCATGACCGAAAGGATAAGATCACGGGTACAAGCGGCCGAAATGAGTTTCCTCCGCAAAATAATCTCGGCTGATATTTTACAAGTTTTTTTCTTTTTTAAATAACATTAAAACATAATGGCTATGCTGAAAATAAATTCTGACATTTAGAGATCGACTATCTATATAAATGTGCAAAAAGTTGTAAACGAATGGAATGTGATTTGTGTCACAGCCTGGTTGGCTCCTCGTCACTGTCACTGCAGTTGCCACAGCAGTCCTAAAGGGCGACAGAGAGACAATCAGTCTAGCATTAGTACAACATGGCTTGACATACACTATTTAGCTTCTTAAGTAGTCATGCCTGTAAAATTATGTTTTTTTGTTTGCCATGTTTGGTCAGGTTATGTTCAGTTGTTTGGACATTTAGTTCTGTCTTTGCACTTCCTGGTTTGCTTTCGTCTCCATGCCAACCCATTAGTTTCACCTGGTCTCCTAGTCACGTCCCTGTCCTCAGCCTCACACCTGTTTTCAGTAATCATCACAGCTGCTATTTAAGTCATTCTTTTTCTGTCTTCATCCTGGCATCTACACCCTACCCATGCTGTTCCTACCTTCATGCCCTCGATCACAGTTCCACGTCATATAAGTTTTTGTTTATAGTTCATAGTTAATTGCCTTTGTGCTAAGTCTTTTGTTTATGCCATAGTGCAAGTGTTTGTTTCCATAGCCAAGTTTTGTACCTCCATTGTGAGCGCTTTTTGTTTCTCTTTTGTTAGTTAGTGTTAAAATAAAAAGATGTACTCACATTCACGTCTCGCACGTGCTAAATTCCCTCTGCTTCGAAGAAACAACCTTAATCCAAATCTAAGTCTGACATAGGTCTTATAGCTATGAGACATAAAAACATAATTTTTCTACAATTTTTTCCCGATTGTCTCTAAAAATTAGTTGACAATTTTGCCGCTCAAATGGTTTTCTGCTCAGCTGGTTTGGTTTATGGATGGCGACCACCCTTGAACCTATTGTGAGTAGGGATGGGCGATAGCGTGATATATATATTGCAGCCTCCTGCGATAACAATAGATATCATGATATTTAATTTGGTGTGTAAATGATGATGAAACCATTTCAAAACGGGTTACAAAAGCTCCTAATTTGGCAGTAAATATAATCTTAGAGAAAAATGTAATTTAAATATTTGTACGCACGTACAACACTTAAGACTTTCAGTATGTCAGTATGTGGAATTAAATTGTGGAATGGATTAAGCAAACAAATCAAACAATGTACTAATATGATCCACTTCAAGAAACTCTTCAAACTTAAAGGCCTACTGAAACCCACTACTACCCACCAAGCTCACAGCTGCCTTTTAAACAGCTACTGCAGGAGGACGAATAATCCAATGATGTCTCCGGTAAGATATATATCACAATTTTCCATTCCAACAAACATGCTGGTTGACGTCGAGAAACATGTTCGCTTGACCGCTCTGTGTTAAAAACAAAGAAACACCGGCTGTGCCTCGGTGCTAAAGACAGCTGCAATCCACCGCTTTCCACCAACAGCATTGTTCTTTATAGTCTCCATTTTTAATTGAACAAATTGCAAAAGATTCAGCAACACAGATGTCCAGAATACTGTTTAATTGCGCGATGAAAAGAGACGACTTTTAGCCGTAAATGGTGGTGCGCTAATATTTCCTGACAGTCCGTGACGTCACGCGCACGCGTCATCATTCCACGACGTTTTCAACAAGAAACTCCACAGAAATTTTAAATTGCAATTTAGTGAACTAAACCGGCCGTATTGGCATGTGCTGCAATGTTAATATTTCATCGTTGACATATAAACTATCAGACTGCGTGGTCGGTAGTAGTGGGTTTCAGTAGGCCTTTAAGCATGGATTCTTCAGTTTTTTAGTTACTTTACATAATTTTTTTTTGTGATACTACAAATGTTGGTGTCCAATACCAAGTAGTTACAACTGATACAGATATTTAACATTTTTAGGATCATTGAATTATTTTTTTAATGACAATTATTATCAGACAAAAACTTAGGATGGCGGTGTAACAATATCAATTAAATATTTAAATCATTTTCTACTATTAGCTCTGATGTAAATAATTTGGTGGTTGCCCTTAAAACCCTCCTGTGTTCAGGGACTTATTTCCTGAGTTTGTAAACATTAGCAAATTATTACCAAAAAAGTTGATGACAAAAAATTCTGGATCGAACTATTGTGGTATTGACTGATACTATACTTATCGCTACTGTTGATACTTGTATCGATCCGCCCACTTTTGTTTACATTGAAGAGCTCTAGCTTGTGGTTAGCGGTTATTATATCATCCTACGGTAGGCCTATTGAACTGGCGGCCCGCCAAAGCTTTAAATTTGGCCCGCCGAACATGACCCAAATAGGCTTGATGGGGTTGCAGATGTGTGCAGTATCCCGCCACCCCGCAGGGGACAACAGCAAAGCATAGGTGCCACAATGAAGCAGCAGTAAATGAAAAGAAGAATATGGCACAATCAACCCCTAAAAAAAAATCTGAATAAATCGCTACACTCTTTTAACAGCGACTGGACAACAAAGTATGGATGTATTGAAATTGCTGACTTTGCGATGTCTTTTGTATTCGTGGTGGGTGTTGTTTTTGGCTGTTAAACTCTGCCGATTAAAACCGATTTAAATACATGTAGTGCTGAATTTGACCAGCAGAGGGCGATAAAGCTACACCTTAGGTTTCATTTTGTTAATTTACATCCGTGCAATGTTTGCTGTGCATATTAAACTATCCATCCATCCATCCATCCATTTTCTACCGCTTATTCCCTTTCGGGGTCGCAGGGGGCACTGGCGCCTATCTCAGCTACAATCGGGCGGAAGGCGGGGTACACCCTGGACAAGTCGCCACCTCATCGCAGGGCCAACACTGATAGACAGACAACATTCACACTCACATTCACACACTAGGGCCAATTTAGTGTTGCCAATCGGGTTCCCTCCGGGTACTCCGGCTTCATCCCACTTCCATATTAAACTAAACCTTCTATTTAATTCATGTAACATGCACAATGGACAATATTTATGTAAAATACACAATGAACATTTATTGTAATGTTTACATTTCCAGTCTTACAAACCTAAACAAAAGAGGACTTATAAAGGAACAAAAATGAGGAAGAAAACTATTTCAAAAGAAGGAACATCAATCATCAAAACTAAAAACTAAACAAAGACTAAACACTTACCTTCTGTATATTAACTATCTGTCTAGCTGCACACGCACACGCAATAATTCATTTATTGACGGTGCAATGACATAGCTGATGTGTTTACTTTGTAGATAAGTACACATAGTCTCAAAGGAATATTACCATGGAGGCACTTTCTAAAGACATCAAATTTTGATGTCCGGCCCCTGAGACCTTGGACTCTTAAAACTACGGCTCTCTTCATTATGTATTTGAATAATTCTGTCCAACGGTGTGTAGTGATATTCCTTGTCCACTAATGGAGATTGTAATTCTGATGATACTTGTAAGATACATGGTTTATTTTCCGCCATGCAAGCGAGGATTGCTGACTTAGAAGTAGATTTGCACCATGGAGGGACGATAGCCACTAGTGAGAACGCTACTTGCGTTGAGGACGTGTTCATTCACTTGTCGCTGTCAGAATTATGGGACACTGCTAGAATGTTTCAACATGCATTATCACAATATTATAATAGTATTAAAAGCTGTATCGGTCGCCAAATTTATATGATTTTTATCGTAAATTATCTATATCGCATAACCCTAATTGTGAGTGCAAAATTAATGAACATAAAAAATATATCAACAAACCTCGTTAAAATTAAAGCCACCGATGCGTTTTTTTAGGTCTGTATTTTTTTGTCAATATGTCAATGTATGTTAACACAATGGCCATTTAAAATGTAATTTATGCCTAACTTAAAGGCCTACTGAAATGAGATGTTCTTATCTGAACGGGAATAGCAGGTCCATTCTATGTCATACTTGATCATATTGCGATATTGCCATATTTTTGCTGAAAGGATTTAGTAGAGAACATTGACGATAAAGTTCGCAACTTTTGGTCGCTAACAGAAAAGCCCTGCCTTTACCGGAAGTGTGTGCGCGTGACGTCACGAGTTGCAGGGCTCCACACATATTCACATTGTTTATAATGGGAGCCACCAGCAGTAAGAGCAATTCGGACCGAGAAAGCGACAATTTCCCCATTAATTTAAGCAAGGATGAAAGATTTGTGAATTAGGATATTGATAGTGAAGGACTAGAAAAAAAAAGAAAAGAAAAAAAAAAAGCGACAGCTCCGGGCGGCGGCAAAGTGAGCGTTTTAGATGTAATTAAACACATTTACTAGGATAATTCTGGAAGATCCCTTATCTGCTTATTGTTTGAATAGTGTTTTAGTGAGATTTATAAAGATTGTAAAGACATACCTTGAGGTCGGACGGCTGCTGTGAACATGAAGTGTCTCAGAGAGAAGCTGAGGAGCCCAAGCTCACACTGCCTTTTTTGACAGCTGCTCCAGAACGAGGAAATATCCACTGATGTCTCCGGTATAATATATCACAATTTCCCCATCCAAAAACATGCTGGTTGACGTAGAGAAACATGTTTGCTTGACCGCTCTGTGTTAAAGCTTCACAACAAACAAAGAAACACCAGCTGTGTCTCGGTGCTAAAGACATCCGCAATCCACCGCTTTCCGCCAACAGCATTGTTCTTTATAGTCTCCAATATTAAATGGACAAATTGCAAAAGATTCAGCAACACAGATGTCCAAAATACTGTGTAATTATGCGGTTAAAGCAGACGACTTTTAGCTGCAAGTGGTGCAGCGCTAATATTTCCTGACAGTCCGTGACGTCACCCGTACGCGTCATCATTCCGCGACGTTTTCAACAAGAAACTCGTGGGAAATTTAAAATTGCAATTTAGTAAACTAAAAAGGCCGTATTGCAATATTAATATTTCATCATTGATATATAAACTATCAGACTGCGTGGTCGGTAGTAGTGGGTTTCAGTAGGCCTTTAACCTAATACGGCTCTGGTATTTCGTAGCACTTTTTATACAGTTACTGGTACCACTGTTTGGCAATCGTTGTCGTAGATTGAAGCAGGTCACCAATTTTGTATCATAAATATACAAAATTAATAAATAAAATGAATCAAAAATATATATACATATACAGTATATAATAGTATATAGTTATAATGAAATACGGAATCATAATAATGAATAATCGCAATGAAAGTACTACTTTCTGTCTGCCATGTTGATAATATTGTCATACTACATATAGTCATATTCGTACTATGTTTCACTATCAAATAGGTTTTACTCAACTAACCTGTCTACCAAACAGCCGCTGCAGCAGCCCCTGTTTGGGTGGCGGAGACGGCTGCCCTCTCCAATCCAGGTCAGGTGGTATCGTCCCATCCGGGTAAAAAACATTGAGCTGGGCAAAACAATCAGTCTCTATCATCTGCGGAACAAAAATGAACAGTCGTCGCTGTTAAAAAAATGTTTCAGGCATACTGATAAAAATGTCTGCCCATACCTCGTTCTGCCAGGGAATTGAAACACTGCCTGTGGACACTTTGCTGTAGAAGGACTCGTCTTTTGGCTCAAGCTCCACGCCTTTAACGGTAGAGAACTGCTCGATATCCAGCACGTCTTTGCAGTAAATGGCCTGTGGCTGCACATACACACCACCAAGCCAAAACAATACACAGTTTAGGAGGGGTTTTTATTCGGTGAATGGCTGTCTCTGTGGGACTTACATCAGGAATGAAAGGGGCTTGCAACATGCCTGCTTCCAGCCTATTGAAATTAATGGAGCGAAAGATGGGATGTGCTTTGACCTCTGAAGGGCCTCCTCCCTGGCAGCCCACTCTCATGCTGGGGTCCTTAGCTAACAGCTGGAAGAAAAACCTGTCATTCTAGACCCAATGGACGGAAGTTGAGTAGCGTTCACTCACTGCTTTACAGAGTGACTTGGCCTCCTCTGAGAACTTGCTGGAATATTCTTCCTCCACCTCCTTCACCAGCCGCTCAACTTCCTCACGCTTGATCTTTTTCTTCCTCTGCTGGAAGGGCGACTGGCCCGCTATCATCTCGTACACCAGGCAACCCAGCGCCCACCAGTCGGGGCTGAAGGTGTAAGATTCGTTTTTCACCACTTCCGGAGCTGCGGGAGAAAACCAACGAAACAGTATAGATACCAGGCGACCACCATTTGTCCATTAGAGGTTGATTTAAGGCGTCTTACCCATGTATCCTACCGTTCCCACACGGCCCTTGATGGTCTGGCCCTCTGGTACGTGTACGGCCAGGCCCAGGTCTGATATCCTGATGTGTCCTATAAACCACACACAAAATTGTTGGTTTCAGATGGAATCATTCTGCCAGGGGAAGAGCACCCCCTGGTGACTCAGTGCTAAAAATACTTAGGCCAGTGGTTCTTAACCTTGTTGGAGGTACCGAACCCTACCAGTTTCATATGCGCATTCACCGAACCCTTATTTAGTGAAAAATAAAAATTTCAAACTCAAGACAGTTATATGTTTTTGGTAACACTTTAGTATGGAGAACATATTCTGTTTAACAAAGACTTAATTTAGAGTTATTTGGACACTAGGGGAACATATTCTAAGTAACAAAGACTAAATTTTGAGTTATTTGGAAACTAGGGGGAAATATTCTAAGTAACAAAAACTTAATTTAGAGTTATTTGGACACTAGAGGAACATATTCTAAGTAACAAAGACTTAATTTAGAGTTATTTGGACACTAGAGGAACATATTCTAAGTAACAAAGACTTAATTTAGAGTTATTTGGACACTAGGGGAACATATTTTAAGGAACAAAGACTTAATTCAGAGTTATTTGGTTAGGGTCAGGGTTAGAGGGTTAAGGTTATAATAAGGCCATGCCGAATAAGGCATTAATAAGTACTTAATGACTAGTTAAGAGCCAATATGTTAATAATTTGCATGTTAATAAGCAACTAATTAATGGTGAATATGTTCCCCATACTAAAGTGTGACAATGTTTTTTTTTTTTACTGGTTCACAAAATGAACCGTGCATGAACATCACCTTGTTCAAACAACTAAATTAACACAGTGCATAAACTTACAACAAATTACACACCTGCAAATCATTCAGCTGTTGCCGTATCCGTAATACGCCGATAGGGAGAAGTTTGTAGTCATACGATGAGTCGGGTGTGTTTAGACCTACGCTGAACCCCTGAGGCCGACTCACCGAACTCCTAGGTTTCGATCGAACCCAGGTTAAGAACTACTGATTTAGGCAATCTGTTTTTTAATCCAAAAACTGCAATTGCAATGATGCTGTCTAATAAAATGGTTAGTATAAGGCTGTATTTTCTTTATAGAATATTAGTCTTGCTAGTTTTCAAAAACATATGGAATACGTATAGCATTTTACAAATAGAGTTAAAAAACAAAATTACAAATTGAAAATTGACTCCATTCAGTTGTTTTACCGTGCCTTTTTTCTTTAAATATTTTTCATAATATAACATAAGTGTGATTCCAAAATAATACGGCAAAATCATCACACATTTATTAAGTTCTCAAGCACTGTAACAGACTGAATCAATGGTCATTTGATACAAGAGTTATCCAAGTTTTATTGTGTTACAATTTCCCCATTGTGGTCATGTAATCCTTTAGGCGCGGTTCAATTGTAGGAAGACCACGTGTTTATTTACCCTCAAAATGGCAAATCCTCAACAGAAGGAGTTTTGTGTGCTTAAGTTTGCGAAAACAAATGCCTATGTCGCAGTGCAGCCTGCTTTTAAAACAGAATTTGGCTGTTATCCACCCTATCGTGACAGCATTTGGTGGTGGGTTAAACTTAAAGAGACTGGCTGCTTGTGTAAAGGAAAAAGTTCTGGAAGACCTCAATGACATGAAAGATCAAAAAACGGCAGAAATCAACATGGTGGATCGCGACATCCTGGAGCGCATTCGGGAGGAATTCTCATAACATCTTGGTAAGATGGTGTAGGTTTATATAAGCGTTGCTTCAACCTACACCCTTTCGGGTCAATCATTGCTTAAATGAGTGTTTTTCTTTTTTCTTTTTGTTCTTTGTTTTATGTGAAGATTGCCGAAATAAATAAATAAATAAATAAATAAAAAGTAAACCACATTGAGCACTTGTAAAGCATGAAATAAATACCTCAAGTTATGTACAACACATGCCTTCAAGCTAAGTTTTCTATTTTTTTTTTTAATTAAATTATGTGTATATATATATATATATATATATATATATATATATATATATATATATATATATATATATGTATATATATATATATATATATATATATATATGTATATATATATATATATATATATATATATATATATATATATATACACACACACAGTGGGGCAAAAAAGTATTTAGTCAGCCACCGATTGTGCAAGTTCTCCCACTTAAAATGATGACAGAGGTCTGTAATTTTCATCATAGGTACACTTCAACTGTGAGAGACAGAATGTGGAAAAAAAAATCCAGGAATTCACATTGTATGAATTTTAAATAATTTATTTGTAAATTATGGTGGAAAATAAGTATTTGGTCAACCATTCAAAGCTCTCACCGATGGAAGGAGGTTTTGGCTCAAAATCTCACGATACATGGCCCCATTCATTCTTTCCTTAACACGGATCAATCGCCCTGTCCCCTTAGCAGAAAAACAGCCCCAAAGCATGATGTTTCCACCCTCATGCTTCACAGTAGGTTTGATGTTCTTGGGATGCAACTCAGTATTCTTCTTCCTCCAAACACGAGTTGAGTTTATCACAGATCAATCGTCCTGTCCCCTTAGCAGAAAAACAGCCCCAAAGCATGATGCCCCCCCAAACCCCCCCCCCCCCCCCCCCCCCCCCCCCCCCCTCCCATGCTAAACAGTAGGTAAGGTGTTCTTGGGATGCAACTCAGTATTCTTCTTCCTCCAAACACGACAAGTTCAGTTTATACCAAAATGGATACATGGATGATACAGCAGAGGATTGGGAGAATGTCATGTGGTCAGCTGAAACCAAAATATAACTTTTTGGTATAAACTCAACTCGTCGTGTTTGGAGGAAGAAGAATACTGAGTTGCATCCCAAGAACACCACACCTACTGTGAAGCATGGGGGTGGAAACATCATGCTTTGGGGCTGTTTTTCTGCTAAGGGGACAGGACGATTGATCCGTGATAAGGAAAGAATGAATGGGGCCATGTATCGTAAGATTTTGAGCCAAAACCTCCTTCCATCAGTGAGAGCTTTGAATGGTTGACCAAATACGTATTTTCCACCATAATTTACAAATAAATTCTTTAAAATTCCTACAATGTGAATTCCTGGATTTTTTTTTTCACATTCTGTCTCTCACAGTTAAGTGTACCTATGATGAAAATTACAGACCTTTGTCATCATTTTAAGGTCGAGAACTTGCACAATAGGTGGCTGACTAAATACTTTTTTGCCCCACTGTATGTATATATATGTATGTATATGTATATATATATATATATATATATATATATATATATATATACATATATGTATATATATGTATATATATATATATATATGTATATATATATGTATATATATATATGTATATGTCAGCCTGGTAAATTTATATTTTATACTGTGGTTTTAACCCCGGGAGGGACAAGTGGTAGAAAATGGAAGGATGGATACTGCGGTTTTAACGTTAGCTTTGAAATGTCCTTAAGGACTATTATTAATATCTAATATTATTATATCGAATATTTCACCTAAATTTAGTACATTTTATTATTTTTATTTTGTTACTATCACCATCATTATTCTTATTTTATCCCTTTATTATTGTTTTATGAAAGGCACTATGAATATAGTACGGTATATTATTACTAATATTAGTGCTGTCAAATGATAAATCACAAAAATAACTGGTTTGAATTTGGATAAAATGTTCATGATTAATCACAAGTTGTTACTCACTTGCATAATTTTAGTAAACTTGAAAAAAAAGCCCCACAGTTGAACACAAATGCAGTTATTGTCAGAATGTCATAAAGGAACTTTTTTTTTTTCTTTTTATGTTTTACTTGAATGCACTAAATTTATTTGCTCAAAACTTGCTAACAGTTCCGGCTAAAGTCCCTCTAAGGGTGGTTTTTGAAGTGAAATCTGCCAGCGAGCACAACAGTCAGAGTCTCCTCATTCATCTTTGCACTGGTGTGTGCATTGACCTAATCACTGACCATCCAACAACCCTCGTTACCTTTAAGGTGAAGGAGCATGTACGGTCAAAATAAACTGTGTGATTTATCTGCGTATATTCTTTTATAATGCGATCACTTTTTGTGATTCATCACATGAGTTAACTTGTAATTATTGACAGTCCAAATTCCTCTTCATATTATTATTTTTATAACTCTTCTGTGATAGTCTAAACTACAACAAACCTTTGATTTATTGTAATGTCACCTTCTAAAAACAGTAAAATCTCTACTAACCATGGTCGTCCAGCAGGATGTTTTCTGGTTTGAGATCTCTGTTTGTCAAAAAAGAAAGAAAGACATGTAAGAGACAAAACATCTGTCTGTGAGGGAGGTATATTCCCACCTGTAGACGATATGTTCCCTGTGCAGGTCCTCCAGGCCGCAGCAGATCTCGGCTGAATAGAAAACCGCCCTTTTTTCATCAAAACCCGCCTCGCCCATGTGGTAGATGTGAAACTTGAGGTCACCTCCGTTCATGAGGGTCAACACGAGACAGAGAGTGTCTTTGGTCTCGTAGGCGTAGGCTAAGCTTACCTGGACAGAGGACATAATTTCTTATTTTATAGTGGTACAATTGCAAAATGAAGTGTATAATAATGGCTACGTCTGTCAAACAACCAGTAAGATGTCATCATGGGTGCATGACCACAAAATTTGACGGACAAAATATGTTTGCTGTGTTGCCTGGGCAAGTGCCAAAGTTCCCAATCATGTAGTCTTTCTAAACTGTTGTAAAATAAGCATGAATAATAATCAAATATGATTAAATTATATTAAAATAGGGCTTCACGGTGGCAGAGGGGTTAGTGGGTCTGCCTCACGATACGAAGGTCCTGAGTAGTCCTGGGTTCAATCCCGGGCTCAGGATCTTTCTGTGTGGAGTTTGCATGTCCTCCCTGCGTGGGTTCCCTGCGGGTACTCCGGCTTCCTCCCACTTCCAAAGACATGCACCTGGGGGTAGGTTAATTGGCAACACTAAATTAGCCTTAGTGTGTGAATGTGAGTGTGAATGTTGTCTGTCTATCTGTGTTGGCCCTGCGATGAGGTGGCGACTTGTCTAGGTTGTACCCCGCCTACCGCCCGATTGTAGCTGAAATAGGCACCAGCACCCCCCGCGACCTCAAAAGGGAATAAGCGGTAGAACATGGATGGATGGATATATTAAAATACACATCAAAACAAGTTCAGAAAAAAAGTTGAGAATAATGAAAAGGTGACTTTCGGGCAGCATGGATCAGGTGGCAGAGAGTTTGCAGGCCTCAAATTTTTACTTTTTAAGGTCAAGGCAAGTGTTGCCTTAAAGGAGGGCTCCTATGTGTGTATATCTATAAACACTAACAAAGTTAGAAGTTAAATAAAGAACAAGTGAGCATCCCAGTAACCAAATTAAAAATGTTATTAACAAGTTGTGGCAAGGTTCCCGACACATCACCTGCTGCATGCTAACTCAGTCCCTGCAGCTGACGGCAGGACGCTAGCAGCACGTTCAAAATTAAACTGCAACATCAAAAAGGTTTCTCCTCCAACGGCATTGCGCTCTTGAACGTACAACGACACTCCACGGAAGTAGAAACGATTGGGATGAAGTGAAACAAAGGGATCGGCTCCGTTAGCTCGGAGGGAACATTTTCAAAGCGAATTCCATGAAGTTGCCGCCATGTTTCCCAAGCCGAACGGCCCTAGTGAGCATACACGGATGCTACGGCGTTTCAGTATTCGGAAAGTAAGCAGTTGCCTAAAATGCAATAATAAACAACGTTTTTTCTGTAATTAAAAATGTAAATGGTATAACTAACCGTCTGGAAATTTACCGCTGTTAATCATTGTTGATTGATTGATACTTTTATTAGTAGATTGCACAGTACAGTACATATTCCATACAATTGACCACTAAATGGTAACACCCGAATAAGTTTTTCAACTTGTTTAAGTCACGTTAATCAATTCATACCGTTTATTGTTACATCCCTAGACCATTAACAGGTAGGAAGTTGAAGTCGGTCACGGCATGTTGTTGCCGTGGATGCTGGTAAATTTTTTAGGGCATTACGGCAAGAGACAAGGGTGGTCACAGCAATTGCTGCGGTTGCCGTGGTTAAATTCGAGCCCTGATGTTGGCCTTGACCCTAATGGTTGCGGGGTCGATCCTCAGTCCCCCTGTGACCATGTCAAAATATCCTTGAGCAAGAGGCTGAACCCCCAGTTGCTTCTGATTCTACGTCATCGCTAGGCGAATGTAATAAACGTGTCAAAGAGCTTAGAGCAGGGGTGCCCACACTTTTTCTGCAGGCGAGCTACTTTTCAATTGACCAACTCGAGGGGATCTACCTCATTTATATATATCATTTATATTTATTTATTTATGAAAGAGACATTTTTGTAAACAAGTTAAATGTGTTTAATGATAATACAAGCATGTGTAACACATATAGATGTCTTTCTTTCACAAAGACAAGAATATAAGTTGGTGTATTACCTGATTCTGATGACTTGCATTGATTGGAATCCGACAGTAATGATGATAACGCCCACATTTTCAAATGGAGGAGAAAAAAAGTTGTCCTTTCTGTACAATACCACATGAAAGTGGTTGTTTTTGGCATCTAATTCATCCAGCTTCCATACACTTTACAAGAAAAACATTGGCGGCAAATTCCGTAGCTTGCTTGATTGACATTCACGGCACCCGAGGGTCTTTTGAGATGACGCTGGCTGCTGCCAGTTCATTATTATGAAAAAATGACAGAGAGGAAGGCGAGAAACACTTTTTATTTCAACAGACTTTCGCGCCGTTCCTTCCGTCAAAACTCTAAAGGCCGACTGCACATTTCCTATCTTCACAATAAAAGCCCTGCTTCATGCTGCCTGCGCTAACAAAATAAGAGTCTCGGAAAGCTGGCGTGCACAAGTGATGTGCACGCCAGCTTTCTGAGGGATCGCTTGTGCACGCCAGTTTTCCGAGACTTTGTATTTAGTTAGCGCAGGCAGCATGAAGCAGGGCTTTTATTGTGAAGATAGGAAATGTGCAGTCGACCTTTAGAGTTTTGACGGAAGGTACGGCGCGAGAGTCTGTTGAAATAAAAAGTGTTTCTCGCCTTCCTCTCGGTCATATTTTCATAATAATGATCTTGCAGCAGCCAGCGTCATCTCACAAGACCCTCCGGTACCGTGAATGTCATTTAAGTGATGTCTTGGTGAAGATTGATGATCACTAATTTTTAGGTCTATTTTTTTTAAAAGCCTGGCTGGAGATCGACTGACACACCACCCGCGGTCGACTGGTAGCTCGCCATCGACGTAATGGGCACCCCTGGCTTAGAGAGTACCTTAAAGGTAGAAAAGCGCTATACAAGTATAATCATTTACATAACTTTAATATTTGGTCTACGTTTTAAAAGTGTTGTAATACTGGGCAGTACTGTGGTTCTTCTAAAACAGGTCACCAACCTTTTTGAAACCAAGAGCTACTTCTTGGGTACTGATTAATGCGAAGGGCTACCAGTTTGTTACACACTTAAATAAATTGCCAGAAATAGCCAATTTGCTCAATTTACCTTTAATAAATAAATCTATAAATATAAAAAAAATGGGTATTTATGTCTGTCATTCCGTCGTACATTTTTTTTTCCTTTTACTGAAGGTTTTTTGTAGAGAATAAATGATGAAAAAAACACTTAATTGGACGGTTTAAAAGAGGAGAAAACACAAAAAAAATGAAAATGTAATTTTCAAACAGTTAATCTTCAATTTCGACCCTTTAAAATTCAAATTTCAACCGAAAAAAATTAAGAGAAAAACTAACTAATTCGAATCTTTTTGAAAAAAAAAAAAAATGAATTTATCTAACATCATTAGTAATTTTTCCTGATTGAGATTAATTTAAGAATTTTGATGACATGTTGTAAATAGGTTAAAATCCAATCTGCATTTTGAATATATGACAAATTGGACAAAGCTATATTTCTAACAAAGACAAATCATTATTTCTTCTAGATTTTCCAGAACAACATTTTTAAAAGAAATTCTAAAGACTTTGAAATAAGATTTCAATTTGATTCTACATATTTTCTAGATTTGCCAGAATAATTTTTTTTAAATTTTAATCATAAAAAGTTTGAAGAAATATTTCACAAATATTCTTCGTCGAAAAAAACAGAAGCTAAAATGAAGAATTAAATTAAAATGTATTTATTATTCTTTACAATAAAAAAAAAAAAAATACTTGAACATTGATTTTAAACTGTCAGGGAGGAAGAAGAAGGATTTTAAAAGGTGTATGTGTTTAAAAATCCTAAAATCATTTTTAAGGTTGTATTTTTTTCTCTAAAATTGTCTTTCTGAAAGTAATAAGAAACAAAGTAAAAAAAATAAATGAGTTTATTTAACCAAGTGAAGACCAAGTCTTTAAAATATTTTCTTGGAGTTTCAAATTCTATGAGTTTTGTCTCTCTTAGAATTAAACATATCGAGCAAAGCGAGACCAGCTTGCTAGTAAATAAATACAATTTAAAAAATAGAGGCAGCTCACTGGTAAGTGCCTCTATTTGAGCTATTTTTAGGACAGGCCAGCGGGCTACTCATCTGGTCCTCACGGGCTACCTGGTGCCCGCGGGCACCGTGTTGGTGACCCCTGTTCTAAAATGTAGTAAGATGTTCATAAACTATTAAAAAAATAAATAAAACTGAAAAACAGTTAAAAAATGGCTTCGGTTTCATGAAAGGAAACGTTTGTCACAATGTTTATAAAGAACAACATGCACTACAATCATGGGGCAGAAACTAAAGTATAAATTCTGACACCTTGTTCTTGTGATCATGCAAAAATAAAATAAGGTTATTGTCAAAATGAAAACACTTTGGCACAAAATGGCACTGAATAAGGTCTTTGATTGTATGAAAGTGGAAATCAGCAGGTTTTGGCGGACATAGAAAACATTGTAATGTATGAAGGGGATTCATTTATTTTAACTTAGCCTAAAATTTTTGGGAAAATATTCCATTACAGGCTCAGTTTTAAAGGCCGTCAAGGGGCGTTCACACAATTCTATTTTAGATGGCAATTCGCCGAGATCCGCCAAAGACGGTGTTGACACCGAAGACAAAACCTGGCCATGAATCCTGAGAACCACGGGGAACCGACAAGAAATATCCTGAACATTTTTTAAGCACTGCGCTACAGCCACAGCAGCTACCTGGGCTGGTACCTGATTTTGAAGGAGAAGTAAATCAAAAAAACTTGAACATTGTAACCAAAAAGTCTGACATAGGTATAGGCGCAAATACATTTCTAATCACATTAAATGAGTTAAGTAAAAGGTACACAAAGACCTGGATAAAGACAGCAAAAAACTACTCTCTCCCATGATTTCACAATGACATGTAGCGACTTGTCCAGGGTGTACTCTGCCTTCTGCCCGATTGTAGTTGAGATAGGCACCAGCGCCCCCCGCGACCCCAAAGCGGTAGAAAATGGATGGATGGATATGGCAAACAATGAAAAAAGGTGATAAGGCACTTGAAAACTCCCTTCAAACAAAAATGCAATTGATCATTTGGCCAATACTGGCCTCAGAAATCAAGATATTAGTCAGTTATTAGGAAGCAAACCTAATTATACAACTAAAAACATTGAAGAGTCTGAGGCAGGGGTCACCAACCTTTTTGAAACCAAGAGCTACTTCTTGGGTACTGATTAATGCGAAGGTCTACCAGTTTGATACACACTTAAATAAATTGCCAAAAATAGCCAATTTGCTCAATTTACCTTTAATAAATAAATCTATATATATAAAAAAATGGGTAAACATTTTTTGGTCAGACATTTTTTTTCCTTTTACGGAATGTTTTTTGTAGGGAATAAATGATGAAAAAAACCACTTAATTGAACGGTTTAAAAGAGGAGAAAACAGGAAAAAAAATGAAAATTAAATTTTTAAATATAGTTTATCTTTAATTTGGACTCTTTAAAATTCAAAATTAAACCGAAAAAAAGAAGAGAAAAACAAGCTGATTCAAATTCTGAAAAGTTGTGTTTTTTTTATCCACTACATTAACTATCAAATACTTTTAGTGACACAGTACTTTATTCAGAAGACATACATCTGGAAAATACTGATAATTTTTGCATGAAGGACTTTTCTAATGACAAACATATCAAACATAGGCAACTCGATGTCAAATTACATCCATGACCTTATCACAGCTGTGCTTAAAAACACCCAGATACTTTAGTATACCCTATCACACACCTAGTAAATCATTCTATTCGATGTAATACATTTCCAAAGTGCTGGAACACCATGGAAAAGACGACAGTTTTGCCTTGCAGAACGACTCCCTTATTTTTTTACTACTTTCAGCAAGCAACATTAAAGCAGCAACAACTCCGCTGGCCAGCTGGCACACACTTCTAATAAACACTCCTCTGCTTCTCCCGCTCCTTAAACATGATTTTTTTCATTTTGTACCTTCAGAACAGCATCTCCTCATCCATTGTGTCAACAAAGCAGCAAAGTTTTCCCTCTCGTTTGAATTTGACCAAGTTGAGGCGGTGAGAGCAGAAGAGTAGCAATGTACGCTACAAGAACCCGAAGGGGTTCTTCTTTCAATACACAGAGGGAGCAGCAAAAACAAAGACCGGGGGTGTCCTGAATTTATGAGAAACATATTACTTGTGTGCTTTGTCGGAACTAACGAAAAAATATCTTTTATATATAATTTAGTCTAATTTGTGTGTGATCATATAAAAAGCATCCCTTAAGGCAGGGAGGGGATGGCTTATCATGAGGGTCAGACTGCAGGTTTAAGATACGAACCCTAAAATTCCCAAAGACAAAGAAATGGATAGAAAGTGAATCCATGCTAGCAGCCGTGTGCCTTTAGGCAAACTGCTACAGGGTGTCACGTTGAGCAGCTAATAGAAATCTGTTTGGAAAAAATAAACAAATATGCACCAATACATGCCCGATCAACTGTTGCCCTTTTACGCAGGAGTTTTTTTAAATAGTTTTATGACTTTAGATCAGGGGTCGGCAACCCGCGACTCTTTGGTCACTCTGATGTGGCTCAGCTGCATAATCAACGACCCCCCTGTTATTTCGGGGGGTTTCCAGAGTTTGGTGCCTCTCCCGGGAATCACTCGGGGACAACATTCTCCGGTCGTCACCCGGTCTACAATATTGAGTGCGTGCCGTGAAGGATATACTTTTAACTTCCACTTTAACATGTCATCGCGCCCGCTTTTACACAATGCTCTCTGCTTGTCGGCCGGTCGCATGCTATACGCAGCTCTTGTCAACTCACGCACATCCCTGGAAGGCATACTTGTTCAACAGCCATACAGGTTACACTGAGGGTTGTAATATATACAACTTTAACACTCTTACTAATATGCGCCACACTGTGAACCCACACCGTACAAGAATGACAAACACATTTCGGGAGAACATCTGCACTATAAGACAACATAAACACAACAGTACAAATACCCACAATCCCATGCATCCCTGACTATTCCTGGCTACGTTATACACACCCGACCACCCACCTCAACCGACGCACGGTGGGGGGTGTTGGTGCTAGCGGGTGTGTATAACATAGCCAGGAAGAGTCAGGGATGCATGGGGTTGTGGGTATTTGTGCTGTTGTGTTTATGATGTCTTACAGTGCGGATGTTCTCCCGAAATGTGTTTGTCATTCTTGTATGGTGTGGGTTCACAGTATGGCGCATATTAGTAAGAGTGTTAAAGTGGTTTATATTACAAGCCTCAGTATAACCTGTATGGCTGTTGAACAAGTATGTCTTGCAGCGTTGAGTGTGCGTCTGCAGGAGCCACATACAATGCGTAACTGGGCTGGTGAGCTGTTTGTGCATGTTGTAGAGGGCGTCAAAGGCAGCGCTTTCATAGCACTCCCTTATTATTGTTGTGTGGATGAATATCATTAGATATTCGCGAGAATAGATACTTTGAGAATTCAGGAACCTCCGGAAAATATGGGAGGGTTGGCAAATGTAATGCTTTTATTTATAAATGGTTGATCCAGGGTGTACCCTGCCTTCCGCCCGATTGTAGCTGAGATAGGCGCCAGCGCCCCCCGCGACTCCGAAAGGGAATAAGCGGTAGAAAATGGATGGATGGATGGATGATTTATATAGGCTAGTAGCCTATATAAATCAACCATTTATACATACACACAGTAGGCTAAATGAACCTCTTCAATATAAATAAATGTGATAAATGGGTTGTACTTGTATAGCGCTTTTCTACCTTCAAGGTACTCAAAGCGCTTTGACATTACTTCCACATTTACCCATTCACACATACATTCACACACTGATGGAGGGAGCTGCCATGCAAGGCGCCAACCAGCACCCATCAGGAGCAAGGGTGAAGTGTCTTGCTCAGGACACAACAGACGTGACGAGGTTGGTTCTAGGTGGGATTTGAACCAGTGACCCTCGGGCTGCGCACGGCCACTCTTCCACTGCGCCACGCCGTCCCTAAGTGTAATGCTGTCAAGCGGCATTTATGTAAAACTCGTGGGCCGCACTAACATTAAATTTTCTCATTAAGGTGTGGGCCGCGTGTCTGAGACCCCTGGTTTATACATAGCACAAAGCAAAAAAAACACTCTGTATGCAGTGTTATTTCATTTTAAATATCAAAAGAGTTTTGCGGCTCCCATTGTTTTCTTTATTTTGTGAAACGGGTCAAAATGGCTCTTTGAGTGGTAAAGGTTGCCGACCCCTGCTTTAGATTATCTGGATGTGCTATGAAATGTGTTTATGTGAATGACTTCAATTCAACATGGACCCTCTAATGTGTTATCTTCAGATAGATACATCTTTAATTTGTTTGCCGGATGAAATGTTACATCCTTTTAGTTTCTGTCACTATCACTTTGGTGTATCTGTTTTAATTTGCTTACCACAAATCTGCTGTTGACTTTCTCGAGAATCTGCTTCTCATTGAGAGCCATTGACTCTCCTTTGCGCTTCTTGATCCTCTTTTTTTCAAGCTTCTTACAGGCGTACATTTTACCTGTGGCCCGTACCTGACATGCACACACCTGTAGGACAAAGCAGAGGAAGGGAAAATAATAATTGGATCTATAGCCTGATTAACAGCACATGCTGTAGCAGGAGTTTATATTCTATATGTGTGTCAAGCCACAGGCGGTTAATTAATAGACAACTGCAAGCTAAAAATATACTATGCTATCAATAATGTGTCTTTCATCAATTTTTCTCACAACCCTGCGCTTGGACATCAAATGCACAGAAAACAGAGAGCGCATTCAAAAGTAAAACATTGTGAGCAAACTTAAGACTCTTTGTCAAAGCCCAAACATGCAAAAAACACCACAGAATAGTTGTATTTGTTCTAAAAGAAAATGTTTTATGTCTTATATTGCGAATAAATGTGAGTTTTGATTAATAAAACAACAAAACACAGAAATATTCCCTTGCTTTTACATATTTGGTTAAGCAAATACATTAACATAATGAAATTTAAAAGAAATTGTATATGGTAATGTAATAAAATACACATTTTAATAAACAAAAAATCACATTTTCATTTCTATAAATAATACTGTAAAAAGAAATAATGTGCATGTTTCCCATCACTTTAAAAATATTAATAGTAACTTTAAAATGATGCAACAACATATTGATTTTGTTAAAAAAACATCAGTATACTGTAATTATTATTAAAATTACTCATAAAAAATATTAGTCATACACAAATTAGTGAGTATAATCAAATGTATTGATAATAACCACATTTATAACTATCTATTGTATCAATAAAAATATGTAATACATATTTTTAAACATTCTGAACAATAAGGTATTTTGTTCTTATTAAAGGGCAATTTTGTGTTGATTTTCATTCCACTGTGTTTTGCAGCTTTATGCAAAAAAAAATATTACTCCAAAGTACATCTCATCATAATAATGTATACATAATTGTACACTTTTTTATTAACCCCTGCAGTTATTATCCTATAATTACTCACCTCTCCAAATCCCCCTTTTCCTAAAACTCTGTACTGTCTGAATGTGTTCTTTGTCACTGGTTCCCTGGTGGACACATAGCGAGAAAAAAAGGCAGAAGTCATTTGTTACATAGCCTGCAGCTCAGAGATACATAACCATATCTAAAACTTGCCATTTTAAGTAAAAAGCTTGTATATTTTTCTGTTACCAGCCCGCAAAAACTACTAAACACGTTCCACAGAACACTGAACACTGAGATTTCATTACATTTCAGTGAGTGAACAGCCCACTAAATTCTTGCTGGTTTTGTAATGCAGTACATTGAGGTAGCTCTCGAGGGTCATATTCAAACTACATGTCCTAACAGGCCTGTTTTACCACCTGCTACCTCATAATTACCGTCAACTAATGATGTCTCAGGTCCCGGTTTCCCGATGTTGTTATGCAACTCATCTTCAGGCTATAACCACTCCTTGTTTTGTTTTTATTTTTTGGTGAAAACATGACATCACGTAGAGCCATACATGGACTCTGCAATTTGCACAGACGTCATCATGGATTACTAATGACCAGTTAGGAAAATTAGTTTAAAAAATTAATGAATTATAGTCACTCATAACGTTCCCCAAAAGTAATTGAATTACTAACATAGTAAATCTTAATATATGTACAAAAAAATACTAGTAAGAGTAATTAATGTGTTACTTTTTTTACTTTCATATATCTGGTGTATTCAGTTGAGATGTTTCATGAGAGAAGAGTGCGTGAGTGCGTGCCTTTTAAAAGGCGGCGCCTGTTGCCAAGTGGACCCTGACATTAGCGAGGGTGCATTCATTGGCTGTTTTAGCTCAGTATTGGTAGTCCGCGGTAGTGATGTGTGATACCACTGATTTTATTTCCAATCCCGTACAGAGAATCAGAAGTATTATATATAACACCGGGTAAAATTCAGGCTGGTTTCAGCGACAGCAATCCGATACCTTGTGGAAATATACCAAATGTGTCTAATTGAACTGTACTGTATTTCAAGTGTTCGGCTCTTGGGTAATCATCTATCTATAAACCATATAAATTCACAGGGCGAAATGACGTAACTCTGCAATGAATGCGTTTTCTTATTTATAATCAACTCTGTATGTAGTGTCTCCAAATAGCCTACAATAAAAAGAAACATAAGTTTGCTGTATTATAATACTGAGTGACTCATTTCATTTGCTTGTAATTTTATTAAACAAACAAATGACAGACTGAATTACGGTACACAACACAGTGTGCTACTCTGCTTGCGCATTGCATACTTGCCTCTAAGGGAAAAAAAAGTCGCTCCCGCCAATCGCGTTACATTTAGACAACATCTGTTATGTACGTGAGGACTGGAAGGAGACAACACCACGAAAGACGTAAGGTTACCAGGTTTATTGTAACCTTTGATGATTGTGTGGGATGTGTATGCTACTCTAAGTGTTGGTTGCAGGATTAAGTGTGAAGTTAAACATGTGAATGAAGCAAGAGGATGTTGTACATGCGTGTTGAATGAAACCTGCATCTGCTCAAGGAGGAGTAGGCACAAAGAAGATCCGGTGACAGGCAGGAGGTCGAGGGCAGGCGGCAAGCAAACAAGGTCCGAGTCCAGGCGAGTGATCGAGGAAGGCAACTGCTAGGAGGACAAGGGACAAGTCAACGAGGCAAAAAGGCAAAAGACAAAAGGAGGCGAGGACAACTAGAGGGAAGCCAGAGACGTATGCTTACTACGAAAGTTAACAATGTTCCGGCGCGGATTCCAAGGAGTGGCTGGTTCTTAAGCTGTCTTCCTGATTGCTGCCAGGTGCGATGATTGCTGACAGTCGACAGCTGCGATGAAGCCTGGGCGTGAGGTGCGAGGCACTTGCAGGGGCGTGTCCTGGCATGCTGCCAGAAAGAGTGTGGGATCTTGATGTGGGAGAATCTCGGGTTCAAATTCGCGTCGTCAGAGTACCCCACTCATTAGGCGAGGCACCCGACGAGCGTCTGAGGGCCCCCGGGTTGACGCGGTAGAAGTCCTCCAGAAGAGAGGGATCGGCAAAGTAGCACGCCGGCACCCATGATCTGTCCTCCGGTCCGTATCCCTCCCAGTCGACCTAGTATACCAACCCCCTACCCTGTCGACGGATCCTGAGGATCTTCCTTACCGTCCAAACCGGGTTGCCGTCATCCACGATCCTGGTGGGGGCGGAGTAGGGGTAGGGGGAGATAGGACGCTTTCCGCCACCGGCTTTATTTGAGACACGTGGACCACAGGATGTCGCTTGACCGAGGGTGGGAGAGCCAATTTAACAGAAACCGGGTTTGTTATGGACATGATGGGAAAAGGACCAACAAAACGGGGTGATAATTTCTTGGATGGTACCTGGAGGCTGAGGTCCTTAGCGAGTAACATGACCTTTTGTCCTGACTGGTAGGAAGGAGCCGGGATGTGGTGTCTGTTGGCACTGCGACACATCCTCTCAGAAGCTTTCACAAGAGCTGTACGGGCGGCTCTCCACACCCCGTGACACCTATTGAAGTGGGCCCTGGTAGAACGTACCCCGATCTCGAGTTCCTGCTGGGGAAACAAGGGGGGTTGATAGCCCAAAGAACACTCAAAGGGGGACATACCGGTGGCGGAACTCTTCATCGCGTTGTAGGAGTACCCATGGGATGAACTTGCTCCAGGACGTGGGCTTTTGCTCTTTCGGCCTGTCCATTGCTTTGAGGATGATATCCAGAGGTGAGGCTGACTGAGGCCCAAATCCCGTTACAAAATGCCCTCCATACCTTAGAGGTAAACTGGGGGCCCCGGTCAGATACGATGTCAATAGGAATCCCATGTTGCTTGACGACGTGCAACGTGAGGGGATCCGCCGTCTCGGAGGAGGAAGGCAGCTTGCGGAGGGGTACGAAGTGGGCTGCCTTTGAAAAACAGTCGACAATGGTGAGTATGGTGTTGTTACCTCTCGAGACAGGGAAACCAGTGACGAAGTCCAAGCAGGAATCGGCAGTGGGCGTAGTAAACCAGTCGGTGGTCGGTGCGACGGATTACTGCGGGGACAAGTAGAATAGGCAGTGATAAACTCTCGTGTGTCGGCAGCCAAGGATGGCCACCAAAACCGTCTTCGGACAAAAGATAAGGTTTGTTGGAACCCAGGATGGCGGAAAATAAACTGGAGTGAGCCCAATCCAGAACCTGAGACCGCAGTTTACGGTGAACAAACAGCCTGCCTGGTGGTCCACCCCCAGGTCCTGGACAAGCCTTTAAAGCTTTCTTCTCCTGGTCCTCAATTCTCCAGGTCACCATTCCCACTATACGAGTAGGTGGCAAAATGGTCTCAGGGGTACACAGATAAGCGTTCTCTGCCATGTGTACCCTGGACAATGCGTCCGCCTTCTGGTTTTTGGATCCCGGTTTGTAAGACAAGACGTAGTTGAAGCGGGAAAAGAACTGTTGCCTCCTTGCCTGTCGATTGTTGATCCAACGAGCTGACCGGATGGCGAAAAGGTTGCTATGGTCAGTCAGAATTTGGAACTGGTGCCTTGCCCCCTCTAACCAGTGTCCCCACTACACTAATGCCTAGTGGACGGTCAGCAGTTCCCTGTTACCAGCATCATAGTTTAGTTCTGCTGGGGAAAGTCGCCTGGAGAAAAACGCACAGGGGTGAAGCAGGTAATCAACTTTAGATCTCTGAGATAGTATAGCCCCAATCCCCGAATCAGATGCATCCACCTCCACCAAAAATGGACAGTCCCAATCAGGATGAACGAGGACGGGTGCAGAGATAAAGCTGGTCTTAAGTCCTCTAAAGGCACTGTTGGACTCAGGTGACCACGAAAAGTTGATCTTGGATGAGGTGAGAGCGTTGAGAGGTGCGGCAATACGGCTGAAATTCCGAATGAATCTTCTGTAAAATCCTGCGAAGCCCAGGAATCTCCTGAGTTCTGTCTTTGAGGTGGGTTGCAGCCAGGCTACCACAGCCTTGACCTTTTCAGGGTCAGCTGTGACGTGACCTCTCTCCACAATGAAACCCAGAAAATCCACAGATGAGGCGTGAAAACGACACTTCTCCGCTTTGACAAACAGTGGGTTTTCAAGAAGACGCTGAAGAACCAACCGAACATGCTGTTGATGTTCCTGCGGGTTGAGAGAAAATATAAAGATGTCGTCCAAGTAGACCACTACAAACTGGTCCAGCATGTCACGTAGGATATCATTGACCAGAGTCGGAAACACAGCAGGAGCGTTGGTGAGAACAAAAGGCATAACTTTATACACGTAGTGGCCAAGGTGAGTATTAAAAGCTGTTTTCCATTCATCCCCCTTCTTAATCCGTACCAAGTGGTATGCGTCGCGAAAGTCGAGTTTAGTGAAGATGGTAGCGGGTGCCAGGGGTTCAAAAGATTCGTTAAGGAAGGGTAGCAGATATTTGTTCTTGACGGTCATGTTATTGAGGTGCCGGTAATCAATGCAAGGTCGCAGGGACCCGTCCTTCTTAGTAACAAAGAAAAACCCCGCAGCCACAGGGGATTTTGAAGGGGTTATGATTCCAGAAGCCAATGATTCTGTGATGTAATTCTTCATGGCGTCTTTTTTGGGGAGGGACAAGTTGCAGAGCCAACTGGAAGGCAGGGAGGCCCCGGGAAGCAGCTCGATAGCGCAGTCATATGGCCTATGCGGCGGAAGGAATTAAGCACGTTCCCTGCTGAATACTTCAACGAGATCATGGTAGCACTCAGGAAAAGTAAAGAGGTCGACCTGGTGTTTAGTGGGCTGAATAGTTATGCTGGGGGTCGAGGCTGACTTCAAGCAGTTAGCGTGACACAGGGTGCTCCAAGCCATTATTTCTCCGGGGGTCCATGAAATGTGGGGATCATGTTGCTTCAACCATGCTCTACCTAGGACCACTGGAGGGAAGGAGGCCTCCAAAACCCAGAAGCGGATGGTCTCAGAATGGTTTCCGGATAAGGTGAGAAGCACCGATTCTGTGCGGTGTCTGATAGGACCCAATGGACGTCCATCCAGGGCTTGGGCAGGAAGGTCCTTGTCCAAGGATACCAGAGGAATCTTGTTTAGTTTGGCAAACCCGTAGTCCATCAGACTATCGTCCGCCCCGGAGTCCAGAAAAACCTTAACTGCTACACTCTTGTTGTTCCAAGTTACGGATGCGGAAAACAGAATGCCCAGGTTCCCTTGTTCCTGGGGAAGGGTCGAACGGTGAGCCCGGTCTCTTGGTTGTGCCGGGCAGTTGCGGACAATGTGTCCCGCACCCCCACAGTAAAAACAGAGATGCTCCCTCAGCCTTCTCTCCCTCTACCCCGTCCCCAAACGGGTTCTTCCAACTTGCATGGGCTCGGGGGTGGGCACTACAACTGGTAATGGGGCAGGTTGTCCTCCAAATGGCTGGAGGGCGGAAGAGGAAATCGTACCTGGGGTTATCCTAGTGACACTCTCTCAGTTACTCGCTCAGCAAGTCTCTGGTCGTACTGGAGTGCCAAGTTGATGAGGACTCTACAAGAGGTTGGTCTATCCCTCAACTTACCGTCCTTGATGTCTTAAGCGAGTCCCTGACGAAAAGCACTTTGGAGCGCCTTGTCGTTCCAGCCGCTGTCTGCCGCAATGGTCCGGAACTCAAGGGTATAAGCTGCCACCGAGCGAGTTCCTTGCTGCATGCTGTGCGGACGTCCTGCGGCATCCCCCCATCCTTGGAGTGATCAAATACCGCCAAAAATTCTGACCGAAAAGCTGAGTAGTCGGTGCCAAGGCCTAGTGACTTGTCCAAAGCTGCAGTAGCCCACTTGAGAGCGTGTCTGGTATCCAGCGAAAAAATAAATGCTATTTTGGCCCAATCAGTAGTGTAGCGCGAGGGTTGGTGCAACAAAATAAACTCGCACTGCACCAAAAAAACCCTACATAGTTCGAAATTACCCTCAAAAGGGCTAGGACTAGCAATCTCGGGCTCCCGGCTAAGAGAAGCGCTAGCTGAGCTAGTAGCTGATGTAGTATGCTGTCCTGTTACCAAGTCTTGAGCAGGTCTGGGGCCTAACTGGTCCAAGTTATTATACAACTTGGTGAAGGCGTCTTTAAAATGTTCTTTGAGTGCCCCAAAACGAGTCTGATGTGTCTTAAGAACAGAGCACATTACCTCCAAGTCCGGGTTTCGTGGACTCCGAGCCTGGGGAGCGAGTTTCGACTGGGGGGTGTCGTCTGGTTCCGACATGGTTGGCCGGAACGTACTGTTATGTACGTGAGGACTGGAAGGAGACGACACCACGAAAGACGTAAGGTTACCAGGTTTATTGTAACCTTTGAATATTGTGTGGGATGTGTATGCTACTCTAAGTGTTGGTTGCAGGATTAAGTGTGAAGTTAACCATGTGAATGAAGCAAGAGGATGTTGTACATGCGCGTTGAATGAAACCTGCGTCTGGTCAAGGAGGAGTAGGCACAAGGAAGATCCGGGGACAGGCAGGAGGTTGAGGCCAGGCGGCAAGAAAACAAGGTCCGAGTCCAGGCGAGTGATCGGGGATCGAGGGAGGCAACTGCTAAGAGGACAAGGGACAAGTCAACGAGGCAAAAAGGCACAGGACAAAACGAGGCGAAGTCAACTAGAGGGAAGCCAGAGATGTGTGCTTACTACGAGAGTTAACAACGTTCCGGCGCGGATTCCAAGGAGTGACTGGTTCTTAAGATGTCTTCCTGATTACAGCCAGGTGCGATGATTACCGACAGTCGACAGCTGCGGCGAAGCATGGGCATGAGGTGGGAAGCACTTGCGGGGGCGTGTCCTGGCATGCTGCCAGACAGAGTGTGGGATCTTGCTGTGGGAGAATCTCGGGTTCGAATCCGAGTCGTCACAACATCTCATTCATTTAGTTACATAACACTGTGTTCCTGTTAATGATATACTATATTTAAAATAACTTAAGTATCATAAATATTGATATTTTGATTTGATATCGAAATTAGAGCATAAAGATCTGGTTTTACCGGTATCGATAATTCAGTATCGATCTGCACATCACAAGTCTGCGAACTGAAAGGAGATTGTTGACAGCAAAGCTGGTGGAATGTTTTTTACTGATAATGAATGAAGCGATTAAACGTGAATCAATGGATGTGTCTCTCCCTGTCCACAAATTGAGTATTGTAAGAATATTATTGTTGAGGATTGTCACTTAATTGAATGTTCATTATTCCCCCATAGTAGTAGTAGTAGTAGTAGTAGTAGCATTAGAGTGCACACGCTTGTGTACGTGCAGTGCCTGTCGCTTGTACTAGTAAAGAGCTACATCCTGAAGTGAATTTGCTGGGATTCTAAAGTTGTCTTGTCTGCATCAAAATATATATATATATATATATATATATATATAAATATATATATAAATATATATATATATATATATATACATATATATATATATATATATTTATATATTCCCGGCTGGCCTGGGAACGCCTCAGGATCCCCCGGGAAGAGCTAGACGAAGTGGCTGGTGAGAGGGAAGTCTGGGCTTCCCTGCTTAGGCTGCTACCCCCGCAACCCGACCTCGGATGGGCGGAGGATGATGGATGGATGGATGGATGGATGGATGGATATATATATATATATATATATATATATATATATATATATATATATATATATATATATATATATATATATATATATATATATATATATATATCAATAACAGTGTAATTAATTACATAAATCGTTACTAAAAAAACTAATAGCATGGTTTATAACTTTGGAGAGGGTGGGAACACCTCCAAGAGCGAACATCAAACTCAAAAAATAGGTTTAAAAATTGACTGTGGAAAAAAAATTACCCATCATTTTCACCAAAAATTATTGTTTAGACCACAAGGAAGTGTTTTAAATGTAGTTTAAAACCATCAAAGGTCCAGTTTAACATATGTTGATGTGTGAAATCACACAAAGCTCTGACAATATCCAAGTTCACTGGACTCTTTCCTGGTTTCTTTCTCACAGAAATCCTAAAAAATTGCAGGATCAAAGCTGTAACTGCAGATATGGTTTGTATTTGCCTGTACCTTTTTATATAGAATCTATGAAAGCGAGATATTGCCACAGCTGTGTGTGCTTTTTCACAGTGACTCAGCATTTAGCAATCACATCATTTGATGCGTGACGTGACGTATAAAATACTTTACGGACTGATTTATGTCTGCAGAATTGAGAGCTAGATGTTCAACTTTACACAAAGGCAGTGTTCCACCTCTGTTATGGCTCTGAAACTACCTCTAAAGGCAGGAATATAACTGGATTGATTTTGCTGATACAAAAGTTAGGATGGAAAAATTCTGGCTTTAACAGACTGTGTGAAAGGGTCTTACACAAAAGGTAAATCCCATATGTAGTGTTTTAAGTTTATATTTCTGATATAAAAGGACCTTTTAAGGAAGAGATAAAAAAATATCACCTCTCCAACCATTTCCACTGTAGGAACCTGTTGTAGTACATGCTGTCGAGGTAGTCCGCGAAGGGCGCCATGCTCAGAAAATCGTGGATCAATCTACAAGATAAGGCACCAAAAATGTGCATCATTCGGGTGCCCTAAATACAACAACAGGCCTTAACGCTGTTGAGATTGCCAACCTACTTGGTACAGTCTTTGAAGAGCTCTTTGCACGCCTCTTGATGCAGCCGCTCAGCGCATTGAGTCTTCATGGTCTCATCCACTTCCGGCAAGTGGTCCTCTCCCTGTGTTGCAAAAACAAAGCTGCTCAATTATGACAGCAAACAACTGCATACTTGGAAGTTTATATTAGGAGACATAAAAACACAGTTATAAGTGTTCCTGTTCTGCGATGAAGGGCCGACTTGTCCAGGGTGTAACCCGCCTTCCGCCCGATTGTAGCTGAGATAGGCACCAGCGCCCCCCGTTACCCCAAAGGGAATAAGCGGTAAGAAATGGATGGATGGAAGTGTTCCTTTTTGTGTGTTGAATGTTCAGGCATTGTCGACTGTGGTTGTGAGGGAAGAACCCATGATACTATGGTGCAGATTGACGCATTAATCTCACTTTTGTAATGCTGCAGTCTGGTTGCATTGGGGTCAAACAGGGGCAAAGAAGAGAAAGTAGTTTCAGAATGAAGGGGAGTTGAGTGAATTTGGAGAACCTTTGGATTGAAGAATACATCAATTAGCTCCTCGCCGCACTCCCTCCTCTTCTCATCTGGCGTCACCTCGTACTCGGCCTGCGGGTGGGACACAATATGTGAATTCAAATTCTGAACCATTTCCCTTGTGGATCATTTAAGTTTGTCTAATGCTAAGTCTAAGTAAAGGACATATCTTCTTTAGACTTGTGCATTTAGGACAAGGCTATTCAACTGGTGGCCCCCATCACCAAACCGGCCTCCGAGTTCAGCTCAAAACAAACATTTTTGCAGCAAATTCCTAAAAACACTAGAGTGCTCCTGTGGTAAAGAAAAACCCGGACCACTATATACTAAGGGTGTAACGGTACACAAAAATTTTGGTTCGGTACGTACCTCGGTTTAGAGGTCATGGTTCGGTTCATTTTCGGTACAATAAGAAATTAACAAAATATAAATGTTTTGGTTATTTATTTACCAAATTTGTAAACAATGGCTTTATCCTTTTAACATTGGGAACACTATAATAATTCTGCCCACGTTAATCCACATTAAACTGCCTCAAGTTGTTGCTTTGATTAAATAAAATGAAAAAACCTTTCTTCTACATAAAAGTTTAACATTAAAAAGTTTCCATTGAAACAGTTTAATGTCAACTCATCATGCTTAATTTATTACAGCATTTGGGAAGCCTGTAGTTGACTTTTATAATGTAAATGTTGTATTTTTATCAACATGTGATAGCAGGGACCCTGCTAATCAAAACTAGGATGCTACATTACTAATGATTCATGCAACTATAGCTGAAAAATAGTACAATTGCAATTGGAGAGACTATTCATCCCTAAACACAATGGAGTTCAATGAAATAACAGACAGACAGGGCTTTGCTGCCCCTAAAACACGCACACGCACGCACACACACACACAGAAAAATGAGCTAACGTTACGCTAAAAGCTAATTAGCCTTCATCTCAAGCCTATACTGTGAGCGAGCAGAGCTGCAGTTTAAGTTTCTAGAAGGTCAACGGGCTCATAGTGATGTCTGTAATAGTTGTGACTGGGAAGTGTTTATTATAATTTGGGTAGAGTCCGCTCCTCCCCTGCTAGACGAATATCTGCTCGACGCTAAAGCATTGACTACATCGTTCTGAAGTCTGAATACGCACTGCTGATTGGCTGTTACATCGCTCTGAATACGGACTGCTGATTGGCTTTGTATGTAACCAATCAGATGGTTTTGTGGGCGGGACAATGAGGCAGAGACAGAGGCAGAAAGCAGAGCAGCTTGTGAAGACTTCTGCTTCCGAACTTGTTCGGTACGCCCGCGTGCCGAACCGAAACCCCCGTACCGAAACGGTTCGATACAAATACACGTACCGTTACACCCCTATTACTGTATATACACATTGACAAATCCTTGCATCGACATTTCACCTTTAAGCACACAACACTGGGACCAATCCTGTGATTTGCATAAGCCCTTTCTTTTTAGCCAGTTACGTTTATTTTTCGTAATGTGATTTATATAACTTAGGTGTTGCTGTAGCGAGTTTACTTCAGATGCAGTCAGTAGTCATTCGTTTAACTTGTTTACTCATACTAGTGCTATTTCTCTAGGTGCCATTTTAAGTCCTCTCTTTTTCATCATTTAGGGCAGGGGTCGGCAACCTAAAATTTTGAAAGAGCCATATTGGTCCAAAAATACTAAAACAAATCTGTCTGGAGCCGCAAAAAATTAAAAGCCATATTACATACAGATAGTGTGTCATGAGATATAAATTGAATTAAGAGGACTTAAAGAAAACTAAATGACCTCAAATATAGCTACAATTGAGGCATAATGATGCAATATAAATAAATGGGTTGTACTTGTATAGCACTTTTCTACCTTCAAGGTACTCAAAGCGCTTTGACACTACTTCCACATTTACCCATTCACACACACATTCACACACTGATGGAGGGAGCTGCCATGCAAGGCGCCAACCAGCACCCATCAGGAGCAAGGGTGAAGTGTCTTGCTCAGGACACAACGGACGTGACGTAGTTGGTACTAGGTGGGATTTGAACCAGGGACCCTCGGGCTGCGCACGGCCACTCTCTCACTGCGCCACGCCTTCCCAATATGTACATATAGATAGCCTAAATAGCATGTCAGAATCGATTACTTTGCTGTGACCAAATATGTCTGATTAGCACTCAACACAAGACAATAACATCAACAAAACTCACCTTTGTGCATTCATGCACAACGTTAAAAGTTTGGTGGACAAAATGATACAGAAAAAGAAGTGGCATGAAACACTGCTAGAAAGTCGGAGAAAGTTATAAATGTAAACAAACTACAGTGAGTTCAAGGACCGCCAAAATTAGTAAGACAAAACGACACTCGCCAAATAATCGAATCAGTGAAGCATGTTTAAAGTAAATAGTGTGCTTTGTAACAATTAGGGAGGTTTGTGTCATGTTTGTCCTCCTACAGAAACCATATTAAAGCAAAAAATATATATTTTTATATTTTTTCCCCTCATCTTTTTCCATTTTTCATAAATTTTTTAAAAAGCTCCAGAGAGCCACTAGGGCGGCGCTTAAGAGCCGCATGTGGCTCCAGAGCCGCGGGTTGCTGACCCCGAGAAACCCTATTAAAACAAAAATATATTTTTTCCCCATCTTTTTCTATTTTCATATATTTTTGAAAAGCTCCAGGGAGCCACTAAGGAGGCACTAAAGGAGCTGTCACGCCAAAGTTCTTCCCCCCTACAAAAACCTTCCCCCGGAAGAAACTACTTGAAGGACCCCAATGAGGGTGGAAGGACTTTAAAGCAGCCCACACAGCTGCCTGTTTTAAAAGCATTATAATTGGCTGATTGTCATAGGTGTAAAATAACGTTGAGGAAAAAATATTAGCATTTCAGCATGCTAACCTTTCAAGCTATTTTTTTTTCGCTAATTTTGCAGCTGTAACCCTTAACGGTGAGGAAAAAATATTAGCATTCCAGCATGCTAACCTTTCAAGCTATTTTTGCTTTGCTAATTTTGCAGCTGCAACCCTTAAGAGTCACATAACTTGGACCCCCTCATTGGGGTCCTTCGGGCATTGGAGGGGCTGTCACACCAAATTTCTTCCGGGGGGAAGGTTTTTGTCGGGGGGAAGAAATTTGGCGTTACAGAGCCGCAGGTTGCAGACCCCTGATTTAGGCTATTTAACTGGTGGCCCGTGAGTTCAGTTCCAAAAACTTGTGAGAGGCTCACCTTTTTGCAGCTTATTCCTAAAAACACTTCACTCAGTGCTGTCACAGAGATTATTTTTTTTGCAGAGTGCTCCTGTAACTCTGACAATTATAAATACATCAAAATCAAATGTCTAAAGCATAGGATGTTGGTTCTCAAGAATATACAAAATAAGACTAACAGTGAAGGAAGAAGTCCGGCCCACGGGTCCTTAGCTTTCTAGAAATGCGGCCCCTAAAATAATTTAGTTGAATATTTCTGTTTTAAGAGGTCACACTCGACAGAGCTAAAATCTTTTAATTCAAGCCGTTTTCCAGAGGGATAGACAATGGAAAAAGAAAGTGGGTATAAAAAAAAGTTGTGTAATCTCGACAGCTCTACTGGCTTAACATTTTAGCCAGCAGGTAGCAGTATGCAAAAATATGCCATTCAACGTAGAAAACAGGCCAGGCTCTTGCTTGATTAATGAACCAATTGCATCCGCTCGTGAGCCGTGCCCTCCATTTCCCTCGCAGCGGCCGTAAAAGCCAAGTCTGTTTGTAAATGTCCAAAGTGCTTTCTCTCGCAGCTAGTGCCTCAAAACAAACGCTAAGTGACGACGGAGAAGGTTCAATTCTCCATCTTGCTCTCTTGCTCTCGTTTTCTCAGAGGAGCTCCCTGAGAGACACAGGAAGCGGTCACGGGGTCGAAGAGTTTTTAATGCGAGCTAAGAGCTGTAAAACCGGCCAGTCAGACTGGAGCCTTATGTCGGATGGACGCTGCCGGCACTCATCGCATCATGTATATCACTTTCATAGATATAAATCAATATATTGACTTTGGTCAATTTTACAATTCTGTTCCTATTTTTCAGCATATGTTAAATGACTACTACACTTTGTTTTCAGTATGAGCCACTTTTTGTGTAATTCGGTGTCTACCCCGGTCTCGGTTATCGTGCAGCCAAACACTACATGTAACAAATTCACTACAATAAAGCAGCACGGTTTGACAGGGGTTAGTGCATGTGCCTCACATTATGAAGGTCCTGGGTTCGATCCTGGGCTCGGGACCATTCAGTGTGGAGTTTGCATATTCTCCCCATGACTGCACTTCCAAAGACATGCACCTGGGGATAGGTTGATTGGCAACACTAAATTGGCCTTAGTGTGTGAACGTGAGTGTGAATGTTGTCTGTCTATCTGTGTTGGCCCTGCGATGAGATGGCGACTTGTCCAGGTTGTACTCTGCCTTCCGCCCGAATGCAGCTCATGACCCCAAAAGGGACACCCGGTAGAAAATGGATTGATGGAAAGGTAAAATCGATTTTACATGTTCAATAAGCCATTTGGTTCATCATTTAGATGTATCTCACATCATTTTCTGGAAGTAAAACCATAATTATTCTCTATAAAATGTGTTTTGTGTTAATATTTATGAGTGTCTGCAACGGACTAATTGGATTTGCACGATTTATTGTGGTAGTTTTCATTTGATTTCTTTTTTACCTTTAGGGAACACATTACAAACTGTACAACGATGTTGGTCACAACATTGGGTACACCTGCAAATTCTAATGAGATTCAATTCAACATAGTTCTAAGTTCTATGTTTATTATTATCTGTGTTTAAAGTGGTGTCGAACTGGGTTGCATCATTTTACAGGAGTGTTACTGATCATTTTGTTGCTTTATTTGGCTGCATCAGAAGTCCACGATATTCCATACAGTGTGATACAGTCACTGTAAACTACAACGCACGGTCAAGCTAATTTTTAAAGTGCAGGTGTAGCTAACGAATTGTATGCTGTAAATTTTCTAGTGTCGGGATGGATTACTTACGCACAAAAAATCTTAAAAACGGTCACCCGCACAGATACCGCTACAGTATTAAGCAAAGGAAAACAGCATGGCCACTGGTGGGAGTATATAAACAAAACAAAAAAGTAAGGTTTTGTTTTTTTGAAGCACATCAAACATAATGGTTAATAGAGCTGGGAAAAATTTTCGATTTTCTGATGCATAAAAATCTCAACGTGGACAGAATTAATCTGAGAAATTGACCGATTTGTTTTTTTAGGACTGATACCGATTATAAGTAGTCAAGGAGGCCGGTAACCGATATTTAGAGCTGATATTAATTTGCAGTAAAAGTTATTTAAACATAAAATAGTATATGTCAGTAAACAGTTGGACAAGGCTTTAATTTGTTTTTTTTAACTTTATTTTTGAGGAAACATCGGACCAGGCGAACCGCATAAATGTTGTAGTTTATTTACCATCCAAATACATCAGGGGATTTCACAAACACATTTTTTACATGTGTCTAATGCTGCGGGTCAGAGGAATATCAACATTTGCATTTCAAAGTATGGGACATCTTCTGGGAAAGATGGTAACACTATGGGACTTCACAACATTACAACAACTCGCCATTAACTCAGTTTTATAGAAGTTTATGGATTAAATCCATTGTAAGGTTGCCTCGTGAGGAAACAATTCTGGGCTCCATCACATAGCTTATAGTTGAGACATTTTCCAAGCTTGTTGAGCTCATTTCTTTCTGGTTGTTACACTAAGTATGAGAATTTGTGAGCTGCTGTCTGCTCCTCTTCTTTACTTATGTAATAAGTATCTTATTAATAAGGATATTTACACAAACTTTGGATTTTTAGCAGAGATATCCTTTCTGTCGTCTTTATGTCCATCCATCACTGTCGCATTGTTGTTTTACTGAATTGCGGAACATGACACTCGCCGCGCTCCTTTAATGAGCTCATGCTCCAACGGTTGCGGGCGGAGGCTTGCCAAGCGACTCTGTAGTATATTGCACAGTAAAGTATATATTCCGTACAATTGACCACTAAATGGTAACACCCGAATACGTTTTTCAACTTGTTTAAGTCGGGGTCCACGTTAATCAATTCATGGTAAAATCCCGCATCTTGTGGTTAAACTATGGCTTCCTATCACCTGATCCACTTCTGCAGTAGACTTACACTTGAATCTTTGCTTCCTAAAGGCCAACTGCTAACAAAGAGTGAGTTTGGAACTTTTCCCCAACTTTACCACAGCGTCCAGAAACTTGACGCAGCGCCTCAGCTCAGGTCGAGTCTCGCAAAACACCCGGAAGAGTAGGCGCCCAATGGGTTGGCGCTCGCATAGGCTGCTGTAGTCTTTCTCTGGGGGAGGACATAAAGCAAAAACAATCAGTCAAAGCCTCGTACAGTGAGTAATGGGTGTAAATATTTTCAACAATGGGCAAACCAGTGGTAATGTTCAAGAACAGGAAAGCCAAACAATGTGTCAAAAGAATTGCTGCTCATGATCTAAAGACCGGGCTTCACGGTGGCAGAGGGGTTAGTGCGTCTGCCTCACAATACAAAGGTCCTGCAGTCCTGGGTTCAAATCCAGGCTCAGGATCTTTCTGTGTGGAGTTTGCATGTTCTCCCCGTGAATGCGTGGGTTCCCTCCGGGTACTCCGGCTTCCTCCCACTTCCAAAGACATGCACCTGGGGATAGGTTGATTGGCAACACTAAATTGGCCCTAGTGTGTGAATGTGAGTGTGAATGTTGTTTGTCCATCTGTGTTGGCCCTGCGATGAGGTGGCGACTTGTCCAGGGTGTACCCCGCCTTCCGCCCGATTGTAGCTGAGATAGGCGCCAGCGCCCCCCGCGACCCCACAAGGGAATAAGCGGTAGAAAATGGATGGATGGATCTAAAGACCACAATGCCTCCAGTGGCTGGAATCTGATTTTTTGGACTTGTATCGTAAATTGTTGGTAAAGGAAAAGTGGAAAAACTAATGATCCAAATCGTACCACATAACATATGGATAAAATGTCATCTAATTATCCATCCATCCATTTTCTAACGCTTATTCCTTTTGGAGTGGCAGGGGGGCTCTGGTGCCTATCTCAGCTACAATCGGGCGGAAGGCGATGTACACCCTGGACAAGTGGCCACCTCATCGCAGAGCCAACACAGATAGACAGACAACATTCATATCTAATTATAGGATTGCAAAATGCATTTTGTGCAGTCGTGTATAAATTAAATTTTGGTGCCCCAAATGGGTTGTGCTCGGAATGCTTTAGAATGCAATACAGATATCTTTACGTTTTTTATCATCATAGCATTAGACCAGGGGTGTCAAACTCATTTTAGCTCAGGGGCCGCATGGAGGAAAATCTGTGCACGCACAGGCCGGACTATTAAAATCATGGCATTAAAACTAAAAAAAATAAAGACAAATTCAGATGGTTTTCTTTGTCTTACTTTGGCCAAAAATAGAACAAACACATTCTGAAAATATTACAATAAAAAAAAAGAAAAAAATACCGGCGGCGGTAAAGTTTAGATCCAAGAAGGAAAGAAGAAAGTGAATAAATGTTTATAACTGAATACATTTACATATGCATACATTTTTTTTTGTATAATTTTTTTCATGAATAAGTAACATTTATTACAACCTTTGTCCAAAACACAATATAGAATATAATGTGAGATATGACAGTATAATGCATACATTTATCATTTGTTTTGAAAACGGTTACAAAAAAGTGGCACCTTAAAAATTTACTGTGGGACCCCATTTGTATGGCTTGATGGGGTCCCTGGTACCCCATTTTGAAAATTCCAGCAGTAGGCGGCTGTGGCCTGCTTACTAACTTGTTTTAAAATATCATCCCGGGGGCCTTTGATAACTTGTGCGCGGGCCAGATCCGGCCCGTGGGCCTTGACTTTGACATACCTGCATTATACAAATGGTCAATGACTTATGGGCGATGAATTATCCCTGAAAATATGTATTGCTTGTGGCGACCCTGTTGTTCAACCCATCATGCTCAAATTTAACAGGCATGCACTTGTCACTGCCCTCAAGGTGTGTACTAAATTTTGTGATGATTTGGCCAAACATTGAAAAGTTACAATAGGTGTGTGTGAGGAGTCAATTCAACTTATGGTGTTGAATGTGTCCTGTGATGAGGCTGCAACTTGTCCAGGGTGTACCCCGCCTACCGCCCGCAGCTGAGATAGGCTCCAGCGACCCCCTGTAGCCCCAGAAGGGACCAGCAGTAGAAAATGGGTGGATGGATGGATGGATGGTGTCAAATGTGTTCATAACCATCATGTTGTGTATTTGTCAGAAAAATAATAGCACAGGCAACACAATTGAGTTGCCTGTTTTGACCAGTTTTTTGTGTGCAGCCGTTCCGGACTAAAAGTCAGATACAATCGATACAATACAGTCAGATAACGTGACAGTTAATTTGCATGGTCTTTGTTTGAATTCCAAAGCCATTATCCCCCTCCGGACCTGCTGGTCTTTTTCACAATGGCCCCCTCATGATGAACTTAGTACCCTGTCTCTTGGAAGGTTCCATCATGTTGTGGATCAATGGCTCAATAAGAGGTGTGATGTACACAACGTGTAAAGAACCTGCTGTGCATCACCAAACAGAAAGAGGTGGGCTGTGGCATTGTTATACCACGGGATACAATTCGTGATATTCAATTATTCACACCTCGAGAGTTAAATCTACAACCGATGTGTGATTTAATACAGTATACTTGAAACAGAGGTGATGTGACAAAAGGAAAGAAGCTAACAAACAAGGAAGTTGACTGTTTCCTGAATGTCTTTCTCAAGACACCCCTCCATGTCGTAATAACAACCATACACAAAGTGCTTAAAGCACTTAGTGATACATGTCAAATCCTCTCGCTTTGCATCCTTTCATTGTTCGACTCCCCTTCTGCATCAGCGTTTCACATCAGGTGTGGCTTCGACGATAACAACTTCCTTCCTGTCTCGGTTTGTTTTTTAGCGTGAAAGGAGCCATTTGACTAATTCAAATAGAAAGGCGTTTTGCATTGACAACGACCAAGAGAGAACCTGCTCAAAGCCCACTTGAGGCCGCAGACAGAAGACTAACGTTTTCACTTCAGTAAATGGCAGCGATGATGCCCTTCCACCACACTTCTGCATCTTGAGCACGGCCATCAGCTAAGCCTTCATTAATGAGGTCAATAAGAAGTCAACAACGCAGCCTCGAATCAGAAAATAGTTGATTCATTAACTCATGAATAAAGTCCCGAGCACGCGCCTCGGGCCCGTAAGCGGAGGAAATCTGTGGTTAGGTGCAGTGGGAGGAAGCTGACTAACTGCCAGGTTTTGAACGTTATAGTTCTTTCATAACAGAGGTGACAAAGCGTCTTGTCACAATGTACATTTGCACCAATGTGACGAAATGTTTTAAAGATCCCATATTGTGCAAAAATTACTTTTTAATGATGTGTCCCAACAAAAAAACGTTAAAAAAATTGATCATCTCCCTGACTTGCTTGCTGCACGTTTGAGAGAAGAGGCACTCAAACGATGGCTTTTAAAGTTCCGGCATTCCATGACGTTATGAAGAGAAAACCTCATTCCCCCTGGACATGATACCGCCTCTGACCTGCCCCTTGTAGATGTCTCCATCCGGTCTACTGTATACTTTATGCCCCATGGAGGATAGTTGTTTTTTTTTAAACTCACATCTTAGAACAAAGTCTTAAACTATCAGTCCGTGAGCTACAAACATTTGATCATTTAGTTTTTCTCCAGTGAATAGTCTAACCTAGCAGGATTTTGCTGTTAAAAATTGCAATGTTAGCACACTAGCTCACATAAGCTATGCTAGCGTTGCTAACATTTTTGTTCTTTTGTCCCAGTCCTTAGTTTGACTTTGTGGAGTCAATTTATATGAATCATGAGCTCACCAGTTACCTAATAACCTGCACAACCTAATGAGATCCAATACAAAGATAAGTAACTACACGATTAAGGACAGGCTTTGTCTGGCCCTAAACAAGATTTTGTAATTATATTTATTTAATAATATTAACAGACTCCTTAAAGGCTTCCACCCCACCCTTAACCTACTCTAACATCACTGCCTCGCATCCACACACACTGTGTTTTTACATGCACTAAAACAAAAATATTGACTGAATTTTGTTGAAACTAAGTTCTTAAAACACCGAAATAAAAATATCTATAATCAGGTTTTCGCTTTTTAATCATGGTATTAACATATTTAGATTATGGGACATTGTCTCTTTCATGTATACACTCTCATCGATCAATCATCGTATCGGGCGTTCTACACACTTGCCAGTATTCCCAACTCGATAAGCCGGAAGCACAGTAGATGGCGCACTCAATGATCAGAAACCCTACAAGACCTTTACTTCTACACGTTCAGGTCTTTGTTTCATTAATAATGTTTTTCATCAAGCGTTATTAGGCTTATTTTGGGGGGCTGAATGCTGCCTAAAATATTAATAAATCCCCCAAAATTATTTGATGGTGTTTTGTTTTTCTTATAAAGTTCAGAATAGTGCCAACAAATGTAATGTAAAGTAGTCAGAATATATATTTTAATAATTATACAAACTGTTATTATTTGCTAAAATAATATTATAAACATGACAAGTTCATAGCGTAAAGTAACTTACACTTAATGGATGATAATAATCATAATAATACATAATTATCATACTATTATGATGATGATTAATATTAATGCATCTACTGTGGTGTTAGTCTTCACCTTTCTTTTAAAACTAGTGACGTCCCTCTCTCAACTTTGATGTAGTGTCCTTGAACACACCACAATTATGTTCTTGGAGATAAAAAAGTTAAACTTAAAAATAACTTTGTCAGATGCTGCCACAAATAGATATTTTACAATTCTTCTATCACCTCATCCCGGTTCCCAAATGTTGGAGCTGTGTGTAAATGTACAAATGTGAACTTTGAAGACGTTATGACGTCTGTTTAGCGGTCCATGCTGGGATTTCCGCTACCAGAAAGCAATGAACCATGTTTGTTTGTTGTATAGGCTGTGACACATTCCTAAATTTGATTCCATCCATCCATCCATCCATTTTCTACCGCTTATTCCCTTTCGGGGTCGCGGGGGGCGCTGGCGCCTATCTCAGCTACAATCGGGCGGAAGGCGGGGTACACCCTGGACAAGTCGCCACCTCATCGCAGGGCCTAAATTTGATTCATACAACCTTATTATTGAACTTTGACAGCAAGTTTGATTTTATTTTCACTTTTATGACATTGAATTTTTTAACTCAGTTTAAATTCAAGAAAAAAATCTTCACATTTTTACAAAAGCATCATCCATCCATCCATTTTCTACCGCTTATTCCCTTTTTGGGGTCGCGGGGGGCGCTGGCGCCTATCTCAGCTACAATCGGGCATCATGTGGTCCTCAAAGTTGCCCTAAACAACCCGAGAGTGTTTATGCTAAGAACCGGTCTTGCTTATGGACTACAATGTATCTCATTGTTGAGCATCTACAATTTCTTCTTCCTACACATTGGCTACTATATTTAGTCCACACAACCGAATAAGATCCTGTACAAGAGATGCATCAAAGTACAATGTGTTAGTCAGAAATAATGGTGTAAATGGTGTGGGACGCTGACCTATGCATGCTGCTATACTATTAATCCATTACTTGGACTGTCGCCGTGGTATTAATGTACACGCTCACACGCACACAGTACACACACAGGCCGCTTTGTTTGGACGAGGGCCATTAAAGACACAGTAGAGCCGGTGACTTCCACGGATAAAACTGGAAATGACACGAAGTGCAGGGCAGTAAGAGACTACGGGATGGATGGATTTACTGTGAGACACTAATTACATTAAAATATTACCCCAGAGAAGATAATAGGGCAGTATGGAAAGTGTTTACATTGAGTCAGTTCATTAAGAGAAAGAGTACAAAACAGCTTTTCTATAACATGCAATTGTTTTATTTCTTTTTTTCAATTAGTAGCACTTTGATGTGCATTTGACGTGCCAGGAGCCAGGCCCGGAGGTGGGGCACAATGGCGAGCACCTGGGGGCCGGGCCTGTCCCCATGTGACCCGGCCGGGCTCAGCCCTAAGAGGCAACATGGGTAACTCCAATGGGCTCACCACCCATAGCAGGGGCCATAGAGGTCGGGTGCAGCGTGAGCTGGGTGGCAGCCAAAGGCAAGGCACTTGGCAGTCCGATCCTCGGCTACATAAGCTAGCTCTTGGGACGTAAAACGTCACCTCACTGGGGGGGGAGGAGCCTGAGCTAGTGCGCGAGTTAGAGAAGTTCCGGCTGGATATAGTCGGACTCACCTCGACGCACAGCAAAGGCTCTGGAACCACTTCTCTCGAGAGGGACTGGACTCTCTTCCACTCTGGCGTTGCCGGCAGTGAGAGGCGACGAGCTGGGGTAGCAATTCTTGTTTCCCCCCAGCTCAAAGCCTGCGTGTTGGAGTTCAACCCGGTAGACGAGAGGGTAGCTTCCCTCCGCCTTCAAGTGGGGGGACGGGTCCTGACTGTTGTTTGTGCTTACGCACCAAACAGCAGTTCAGAGTACCCAGCCTTTTTGGATACATTCGAGGGAGTACCAAGTTCCGGTTTGGTGGCCGCGGGATTAGGTCTCTGCTTTTTGCAGATGATGTGGTCCTGATGGCTTTATCTGGCCGAGATCTTCAGCTCTCAATGGATCGGTTCGCAGCCAAGTGTGAAGCGACCGCAATGAGAACCAGCACCTCCAAGTCCGAGTCCATGGTTCTCGCCCGGAAAAGGGTGGAGCGCCATCTCCGGGTTGGGGAGGAGACCCTGCCCCAAGTGGAGGAGTTTAAGTGCCTCGGAGTCTTGTTCACGAGTGGGGGAAGAGTGGATCGTGAGATCGACAGGCGGATCGGTGCGGCGTCTTCAGTAATGCGGACGCTGTATCGGTCCGTTGTGGTGAAGAAGGAGCTGAGCCGGAAGGCAAAGCTCTCAATTTACCGGTCGATCTACGTTCCCATCCTCACCTATGGTCATGAGCTTTGGGTCATGACCGAAAGGATAAGATCACGGGTACAAGCGGCCGAAATGAGTTTCCTCCGCCGTGTGGCGGGGCTCTCCCTTAGAGATAGGGTGAGAAGCTCTGTCATCCGGGAGGAACTCAAAGTAAATCCGCTGCTCCTCCACATCGAGAGGAGCCAGATGAGGTGGTTCGGGCATCTGGTCAGGATGCCACCCGAACGCCTCCCGAGGGAGGTGTTTAGGGCACGTCCAACCGGTAGGAGGCCACGGGGAAGACCCAGGACATGTTGGGAAAATTAATAAATTAAATGTTAAATATTGATAATCTAATAATATAACCTAGAGAATATCCATCCATCCTTTTTCTACTGCTTATTCCCTTTGGGGTCGCGGGGGGCGCTCGTGCCTGTCTCAGCTACAATCGGGCGGAAAGCGGCGTACACCCTGGACAAGTCGCCACTTTATCGCAGACTAGAGAATATGTAAAATGTATTTATTTCGTATTTAATAGAATTAAGACTTTTTAAAAATATTTTTACCTTTTATGTGCTGTCATATTTTATTACCAGATGCACTATGTGTCTTTCATTACAAACGTTATTTTTGTAAGTTTTTAAAGTGTGTAAATCATATCATTGTAAATTATTATGATATTTACTGTATGTACTGTATTATATTTACTTTGTTAAAACTGTCATACTATATTTTCCCATATAGTGCATGCATCTAGTTTATTAATAAAAATATTTGTATGTACAACACATACTGCGTATGCTGCTGTGAAAAAATGACATTTACTCAGCAAGAGCGCATAAAAAATGTATTTTATAATAACTTATTTTGCGATTCGTCTGTCAAAGTATGGCAATTATTATTATTATTATTTGATTATGGTACTGTAAAATGTTGCTGGCTTACCTGTGGATTGTCGCAGCTCTTCACACAAACTAATGTGGGGAAACTGCAGCATTTGCTTCCATTTTTTACTCTTGCCTTTCCTATTTCCACCGCCTCCTGTAAAGAACAACAAAACAGAGTATTAGCCGCCGCGCTGTGTTGTTTATCTAATGTAATGTAGTAAAAGATCATGGCTACAATCAGACTTTTGGACACATCTTGTTCATCTGCAACAGCATGAATAAAACGGCGCCATCTTGTAATTTGCACAATTGGTCATGATGTACAACTGAGCTTTTTGGTGTGTGTCACATAAGAAATGCGCAACATTATGTTAACATGTTTGAGTTAAAGTACCAATGTGGTGTGGCGAAATTATTCTCTGCATTTGACCCACATTAAGGTTGACTTTGATTATTTTCTTGCAGCAATAGACACTTTATGTTTTTTTGTTGTTTTTTTAAACAGAGCAGAAGTGCTCACTGGTGTTAAAAATCATATACACGTCATCAGATTTCTCACAATACTAATCAACAGACGAGTGACCAAGTCAGCTGTGGAATGTGCATATGAGATGTGATAAGCAGAATTTGATGCCATCTACGGATGGGGAACAAAGCGCTACACAGATAGTCCCTTTATAAATTGTTTAAAAATGTATTTTAAAAATGCAGACGCCAAAACTTTCTGTGGCTGTCCAAATGTAATTAAAGGCCTACTGAAATGAGATTTTCTTATTCAAACGGGAATAGCAGGTCCATTCTATGTGTCATACTTGATCATTTCGCAATATTGCCCTATTTTTGCTGAAAGGATTTAGTAGAGAACATCGACGATAAAGTTCACAACTTTTGATAGAAAAGCCCTCCCTTTACCGGAAGTATGTGCGAGTGACTTCACGAGTTGCAGGGCTCCACACATATTCACATTGTTTTTAATGGGAGCCACCAGCAGTAAGAGCAATTCGGACCGAGAAAGCGACAATTTCCCCATTAATTTGAGCGAGGATGAAAGATTTGTGAATTAAGATATTTATAGTGAAGGACTAGGAAAAAAAAAAAAAGCGACGGCTCCGGGCGGCGGCAGTGTGAGCATTTCAGATGTAATTAGACACATTTACTAGGTAGGGTCATTCTGGAAGACCCCTTATCTGCTTATTGTTTTATAGTGTTTTAGTGAGATTTTAAAGATTATAAAGTCATACTTCAAGGTCGGATGGCTGCGGTGAACACGAAGTGTCTCAGAGAGAAGCCGAGGAGCCAAGCTCACAGCTGTCTTTTAAACAGCTGCTGCAGGACGACGAATAATCCAATGATTTCTCCGGTAAGATACATATATCACAATTTCCCCATCCAAAAACAAGCTGGTTGACATAGAGAAAACATGTTCGCTTGACCGCTCTGTGTTAAAGGTTCACAACAAACAAAGAAACATTGGCCTTGTCTCGGTGCTAAAGACAGCTGCAATACAGTGCTTTCCACCAACAGCATTGTTCTTTATAGTCTCCATTATTAAATGAACAAATTGCAAAAGATTCAGCAACACAGATGTCCAAAATACTGTGTAATTATGCGGTTAAAGCAGACGACTTTTAGCCGCGAGTGGTGCAGCTGCTAATATTTCCTGACAGTCTGTGACGTCACGCGACGTTTTCAACAAGAAACTCGCGGGAAATTTAAAATTGCAATTTAGTAAACTAAAAAAGGCCGTATTGGCATGTGTTGCAATGTTAATATTTCATCATTGATATATAAACTATCAGACTGCGTGGTCGGTAGTAGTGGGTTTCAGTAGGCCTTTAATTTAATGGAATCAATGAATAAAGTACATCTGGACTTCTAAAGGCATAAAGGGGAAGTCAAACATTGCGATGGTACAGTGTAACATGTTAAGAGTATAGTAGATGTCTGGAGAAAAAGTCAAATGTGCTTTTTGTATATTTGCTGTTGCTATGTCTGCTGTGCCTGAGGGGTATGGTCGAGTAGTATGTGTGTGTGAGGGGCTCAAGGGGGCACAGGGCTTTCAACAAGATGTTTTGTTTGCCACCAAATAATGAAATCTGCCATACAATCATGATCGATAACAGGCAGAAACGACTCAGGCGATGTAGATCCAGATGCACAACGTGGGTATAAATACATTACATATGCCCTCCAGGCCGCTAGATGAACTTTTGAGCTTTAAGTCTTGAAAGAAGGTCGACTCAGTTGACACGTAGCAAGTGTGTTTGTTTTTTTTGCAAATTGCCGCACTATGCGATTGCTTTTGTCGATTTTTTGAATAACTGAAAGTGATTTACAACAACCTAAAGGCAAAACAAGATGATAAAGATTACGCACAGACAACACCATTCTTTGTTTTTATCATTTGCTGAACAAATATTACAGACTTTCTAGACCCAACTTCAAAGTTTTACTTTGAGGCTTCCACAATTTAAAAAAAAACACCTATTAAAAGACGGCAGACACTCTCTGCACTTGACTGAATGAACAGTATCATAATGAAATGCAGTATAAAGGTTCCAGTTAATATCTGTACATTTTCTAGTTTCTAATATTGTACTTTTTCATTTAATTTTACTATGTTCTGTCCTTGTCTGTATGTATACAGTAGATTCCCACCTATTCCCAGATCCCACGTATTTGCAGATTTCATTTTTATACTTTAATTGTAAATAATTACTTACTCTTCATTGTAACTTAAATAGAAAGTATTTTTATGGAGCTCTCTGCAGTGAAAATAACTGTGTTGCAGATATAATTCCAGCAGAAGGTGCTGTAAAGTGATGACTAAATGACACTGCAATGACAGTATGGCACACTCACTACATGTATCGACACTGAACTTATACTGTGTTGGTGTTTCATAATAGTCATCCGCCATCTTCTAGATTAAAAAGGTCACTCCATTTGACTTGCAAATTAATAATAATAAAAGCTATCTGCCCACGGTCTACAATTTCAAAAAACACTTTAATACAACATTAAAGCAAAAGGGAATACAGACATGATACACATGATAATAGCACTACATTCAAAGTATTAGGACATCTCAACTTTAATAACATGCAATAACTATGCTTATTGATGTACAATTACACAATAGCCATAAATGTAATATTGTTTCCAAAAACGTACAGATTATTTTGCATGCAATCAATTTAGAAACCAAAAATAGACAAGACAAAAGAAAATGATAGGTATTTTTTGTGAAAGATATTTAGTGTTAATCTTTTACAAAACGTTACTAAATTAATTCCCAAAGTCAAAAATATAGAAAAATTAAGCACATGTAATTGTTTTTTTGTTTTTGTTTTTAAATAAAGAGCTGCAATGAGCCAAATAGTAACACACAGTATGGTGCTTTGCAGTCAATCAAAACAGCAGCTGTATCAGCCATGTGATTTTTTTTTTTAAAGTGACACACACATCGAGATGTTGTGGGACACAATATCGCTCCTTGCGTTTCAGAGGGCATCGGTCATTCAGTATGGTTTTACCAATTACTAGCACAGTCTCATAAGTCAATTAACTCATCATTGTCTTGTCCAGCAGGAAGATGCTTTGACAAAACGTGTTGTTTTGTATAACTGCATTGTTTGTAGGTACAACAGTACATATTCCTATAATGGTTTCTGAATGTGTAAAAAAAAATTAAAATTTCAAATGTGTTAAAAAGCTACATACTGTATTACAGGGTTTACAGAGGGATATTCAACTCATTTTTTTTGAGGGCCACGTTTCCAGGCAGCTAAGGACCAAGGAACTTGACTTCTCTTTTTACTGTTAGTCTTATTTTGTATATTCCGGTGAACCAGCATCCTCTACAATAGATATTTGATTTTGGACTATTTATTTTGTCAGAGTTACAGGAGCGCTCTGCTATTTTTGAGGACCTTCTGCAAAAAAGCCATTCAAAGATCATCTCTATCACTAACTCTTCCGGGCTACGTTATACACCACCGGCCACCAACCCCGCCCACCTTAACCGACGCACGGAGGGGTGGGTGTTGGGTTGGTGGTAGCTGTGTGTATAATGTAACCCGGAAAAGTTAGGGATACGTGGGATTCTGGGTATTTGTTCTGTCGTGTTTATGTTGTGTTATAGTGCGGATGTTCTCCTGAAATGTGTTTGTCATTCTTGTTTGGTGTGGGTTCAGTGTGGCGCATATTGGTAAGAGTGCTAAAGTTGTTTAAACGGCCACCCTCAGTGTGACCTGTATGGCTGTTGAATAAGCATGCCTTGCAGTCTCTTACGTGTGTCTGCAATAGTCTCATCAAACAATTCTTTGGGCTGGCAAGCTATTTGTACAAGCTTTAGAGGGCGCTAGCGGTTGTGCCATCATTGTACGCCCTTATTGTTCATTGGGTGAACACCTTCGTACATTTGAGAGAATAGTTACTATGAAATTCAGGAGTCTCCCGGGAAAATTGGGAGGGTTGCAGGTGTGAAGCTGTCAAGCAGAATTCATATAAAGCTTGCGGGCTGGACTAACATTAAATTTTCTTATTAAGGTGCGGGCCGCGTTTCTGAGACCCCTGGTTTACACATAGCACAAAGCAAAAAAAAAGTCTGTATGCAGTATTATTGCATTATAAATTTCAAAAGAATTATGTTGCTCCCATTGTTTTCTTTACTTTGTTAAACGGGTCAAAATGGCTCTTTGAGTGGTAAAGGTTGCCGACCCCTGCCCTAAAGGAACACTTCTAAGTTGAAAAAATGACTATCAACTGCATCTAAAATAAACAAGCTACAGCAAAACCTTAGTTACATAAATTGCATCACAAAGAAAAATTTTGAAACTGCCAAAAAAGGGAGGATTTAAAGAGGTGCCTTGAGGTACGCCTCAGTTATGTTAACCACTAGTTTGGACCCCAGTGTTCTATGTTTGCTACTGTAGCAGAAATACGCAACTCCCCAATGCTGGAGGCTGGAGTGTCGAAGTTAACACACTGTCCTGGTATAACGTTTTATATGTCAAATCAGATGCTGGCTGATTTTGTGATAGTGTGATGCCGTATCTTTGTGTATATGCACATACAGTTACAGGAAACTGTGTGAAAGGCACAATGCCAGATTGTTACCGCTCTGATGGACTAATGTTGTGTGAGTAAGGTGCTTGAATTACTTTTAGAAACCGCTTTTGCTCCAGAATAGACCTTGTTACGAACAGCAGCACTACAGTAGCTCAAACGTCAGCTTTACGGATGCCACGCCATGCCGTTTGTCTATATCTGGGGAGTCACATGTTTTAAATGATTATATTTTTTATAGATTGATGGATAACTTGCTTTGAAATCAAAAGTTAAAATGACAAGCAGATTTTTAATTGTTTATTTTTGATGACCAAAAACAATTACTGGAACATCAATTAATATTAAAGTGTAGAACATTTGTAATTGCATGTGGAACAGTTTTCTGTTAAAATGGAAAGAACAAGTAGATTTTGCCAGAAATAGCGTTTATTATTTCCAGCTTTTTGCAAGCCACATAAATGAGGTGGTGGGCATTGTTAAAATGTTGCAGCATACCACATTACGTGAGGTATGCTGCAAAATAATGTGGTGGGCCACATTAGAATTATGTGGTGTGTCACCTTAAAGTTATAAGACGGGCCACTTAAAATAATATGGGGGTTCACAATAAAATGATGTGGCGGTCCACAATCGAGTGCAGTGGTGGACCACATACATTATGTGGCGGGCCACATAAAATGGTGTGGATTGCCATATAAATTCATGTGATGGTCCACATTAAAGAAATTGGCGGGCCACGTAAAAGATGTGGCACATCTCATAAAGTGATGTGGCGGGCCAGGTTAAAATGCCGTAGCAGACCACATTAAATGAAGGGGCGGACCACATACAGTGGGGCAAAAAAAGTATTTAGTCAGCCACCAATTGTGCAAGTTCCCCCACTTAAAATTATGAAATAGGTCTGTAATTTTCATCATAGGTACACTTCAACTGTGAGAGACAGAATGTGAAAAAAAATCCAGGAATTAACATTGTAGGAATTTTAAAGAATTTATTTGTAAGTAATGGTGGAAAATAAGTATTTGGTCAACTATTCAAAGCTCTCACTGATGGAAGGAGGTTTTGGCTCAAAATCTCACGATACATGGCCCCATTCATTATTTCCTTAACATGGATCAATCGTCCTGTCCCCTTAGCAGAAAAACAGCCCCAAAGCATGATGTTTCCACCCCCATGCTTCACAGTAGATATGGTGTTCTTGGGATGCAACTCAGTATTCTTCTTCCTCCAAACACGACGAGTTGAGTTTATACCAAAAAGTTATATTTTGGTGTTCTCTGACCACATGACATTCTCCCAATCCTCTGCTGTATCATCCATGTATCCATTTAGGTATAAACGCCACTCATCGTGTTTGGAGGAAAAAGAATATTGAGTTGCATCGCAAGAACACCATACCTTCTGTAAAGCATGGAGGTGGAAACATCATGCTTTAGGGCTGTTTTTCTGCTAAGGGGACAGGACGACTGATCCGTGTTAATGAAAGAATGAATGGGGCCATGTATCGTGAGATTTTGAGCCAAAACCTTCCATCAGTGAGAGCTTTGAATGGTTGACCAAATACCTATTTTCCACCATAATTTACAAATAAATTATTTTAAAATTCCTACAATGTGAATTCCTGGATTTTTTTTTCACATTCTGTCTCTCACAGTTGAAGTGTACCTATGATGAAAATTACAGACCTCTGTCATCATTTTAAGTGGGAGAACTTGCACAATCGGTGGCTGACTAAATACTTTTTTGCCCCACAGTAAAATAATGTGGCGGGCCACATTAGAATTATGTAGTATGCCACATTATAATTATGGGACAGGCCACGAAAAATCAAATGGGGGTTCACAATAAAATGATGTGGCTGTCCACGGTAGAGTGCAGTGGTGGGTCAGCATTAAATTATGTGGAGGGCCACATAAAATGGTGTGGATTGTCACATAAAATCATGTGATGGTCAATATTAAAGAAATTGGTGGGCCATATAAATAATGTGGCAGACCACACCACGTAAAATAATGTGGATGGCCACCTTAAAATGTCTTGGCGGAGCTCATAAAATGACGTGGCTGGCCACGTTAGAATTATGTGGTGTGCCACATTAACATGATGGGAAAGGCCACTTAAAATCAAGTGGCAGTTTACAAAAAAATTATGTGGCGGTCCAAATTAAATTGAAGTGGCGGGCCACAATTAAATTATGTCGCGGACCAGCTAAAAATGACGTGGAGGGCAACGTTAATTGATGTGGAATGCAACATTTAAATTATTGGGCGGCGCACAATAAATTGACGTGGCAGGCCAGATTTAACTCCCTGGCTTTCTGTTCGACACCTGTGGTCTATATGCACGCCTGAGTGGCACATGACTGTATTAGTCTTAGTGGCATCTGCCGGTAATAAAATTGTTTGTTCTGAGGTTGGATTTAGCTCGCTCCAACCTCTGCTCTGCCGCTAATAGGAAGCCTCTTGCATTGAGTAATTCTGTCTCCCTACCATTAACATTGACTGAATTAATGCCCAGCATACTGAGAGCACTAACGCAGATCAACTTACACGAGCATTAGAACTGTCTTTGTACTTCTAGGATGCAGTTTGAGCCACGCAGGATCGTAACCATTTCTTTTTCTCCCCCGAGTGACAGAAAGAGAATTTTGTTTACACTCTTGGGAGGTCGAGGGTCAACAGAAGGCCTGTGGCTGTGCTGCTCTGCTGATGGGACGCATCAGCTGGGACGATGTTTAACACAACACTCGGTAGCTAAGGGATGTGACAGTCTCTTGTTGTCCAAGTTAACCAGCATGTATGAAAACACAAAATGCTATAAAAGAAAAAATAGGCCATTATTATAACAAAGATAAGACATTGTCTACCCACAAAGTACTATTTGCTCACCCTCAACATCCTGTTTTGCAAACGACAGGACGATGCTGCAACGTCAAGCAGGGGAAACTTACTGTGTTGCTACACTTCATATTTCACAGAGAACCATGCTTTCATTGTAAAAAAAAAAAAAAAAAAAAAACTATGGACAATGAGTGCATGTCTCTTATATATATAAACAATACCAGTATTTTGGGCTGCACACTTGTAAAATACTAATGTGAAACCCTACTAAAGCGTGTTAGGGAATATGCATAGGCGCCGATCTACATTTCTGCCAGTGGGTGACTATGTGGGTTCCCTCCGGGTACTCCGGCTTCCTACCACCTCCAAAAACATGCACCTGGGGATAGGTTGATTGGCAACACTAAATTGGCCCTCGTGTGAGAATGTTATAAATATATAGATAGATAGGTTGTCCTTGTATAGCGCTTTTCTACCTTCAAGGTACTCAAAGCGCTTTGACACTACTTCCACATTTACCCATTCACACACAAATTCAAACACTGATGGAAGGAGCTGCCATGCAAGGCGCTAACCAGCACCCCTCAGGAGCAAGGGTGAAGTGTCTTGCTCAGGACACAACGGACGTGACGAGGTTGGTACTAGGTGGGAATTGAACCAGGGACCCTCGGGTTGCGCACGGCCTACTCTCCCACTGCGCCACGCCGTCCCCTGTTGTCTATCTGTGCTGGCCCTGCGATGAGGTGGTGACTTGTCCAGGGTGTACGCCGCCTTCCACCCGAATGGAGCTGAGATAGGCTCCAGCACCCCCTTGCACCCCGAAAGGGACAAGCTGTAGAAAATGGGTGGATGGATGGGTGATGAGTGTGTGTGTGTGTGTGTGTGTGCGTGTGTGTGTGTGTGTGTGTGTGTGTGTGTGTGTGTGTGTGTGTGTTTGTGTGTGTGTGTGTGTGTGTGTGTGTGTGTGTGTGTGTTAAAAAAATAGACGTTCAGCGTTGTATCCCATATGACTTGAGGCTTTATTATTTTGTAAAACAGACCAAACTCGCCAGAAAATTAACTACATGATTGATTTTTCAAAAATTATTTTGAAGATTAAAAGTTGCCATCAGTCTCACGCAGGTGCTCGGCATTGCACCCTAGGGGCCAGGGCTTATGGGGAATAGTATAATCCAGGGGTCACCAACGCGGTGCTCGCGGGCACCAGGTCACCCGTAAGGACCAGATGAGTAGCCCGCTGGCCTGTTTTAAAAATAGCACAAATAGCAGCACTTACCAGTGAGCTGCCTCTATTTTTCAAATTGTATTTATTTACTAGCAAGCTGGTCTCGCTTTGCTCAATATTTTTTAATTCTAAGAGAGACAAAACTCAAATAGAATTTGAAAATACAAGAAAATATTTTAAATACTTGGTCTTCACTTGTTTAAATAAATCCATTTATTTTATTACTTTGCTTCCTATAACTTTCAGAAAGACAATTTTAGAGAAAAAATACAACCTTAAAAATGGTTTTAGGATTTTTAAACACATATACCTTTTTACCTTTTAAATTCCTTCCTCTTCTTTCCTGACAATTTAAATCAATGTTCAGGTAAAAAAAAAATTTTATTGTAAAGAATAATACATGAATTTTAATTTAATTCTTAATTTTAGCATCTGTTTTTTCGACAAAAAACATTTGTAAAATATTTCTTCAAACTTATTATGATTAAAATTTAAAAAAAAATTTCTGGCAAATCTAAAAAAATCTGTGGAATCAAATTAAAATCTTATTTCAAAGTCTTTTGAATTTATTTTACAATTTTGGTTCTGGAAAATCTAGAAGAAATAATGAATGGTCTTTGTTAGAAATATAGCTTGGCCCGATTTGTTATATATTCTAACAAAGTGCAGGTTGGATTTTAACCTATTTAAAACATGTCATCAAAATTCTAAAATTAATCTTAATCAGGAAAAATCACTAATGATGTTCCATTAATTATTTTTTTTATTTTTTCAAGAAGATTCGAATTAGCTAGTTTTTCTCTTCTTTTTTTCGGTTGAATTTTGAATTTTAAAGACTCGAAATTGAAGATAAACTATGTTTCAAAATTAAATTTCATGTTTTTCCTGTTTTCTCCTCTTTTAAACTGTTCAATTAAGTGTTTTTTTTGTCATTTATTCTCTACAAAAAACCTTCCGAAAAAAGGAAAAAAAATGTACGACGGAATGACAGATAGAAATACCCATTTTATATATATATATATATATCCATCCATCCATTTTCTACCGCTTATTCCCTTTCGGGGTCGCGGGGGACGCTGGCGCCTATCTCAGCTACAATCGGGCGGAAGGCGGGGTACACCCTGGACAAATCGCCAGCTCATCGCAGGGCCAACACAGATAGACAGACAACATTCACACTCACATTCACACACTAGGGCCAATTTTAGTGTTGCCAATCAACCTATCCCCAGGTGCATGTCTTTGGAAGTGGGAGGAAGCCGGAGGAACCCACGCATTCACGGGGAGAACATGCAAACTCCACACAGAAAGATCCCGAGCCTGGATTTGAACCCAGGACTGCAGGACCTTCGTATTGTGAGGCAGACGCACTAACCCCTCTTCATATATATATATATATATATATATATATATATATATATATATATATATATATCTACCGCCCCCCAGGGCCCTATTCAGACTTTATTAATGAATTCTCAGAGTTCGTTGCTGATCTAGTGACACACGCCGATAATATAATCATAATGGGGGACTTTAATATCCATATGAATACCCCATCGGACCCACCGTGCGTAGCGCTCCAGACTGTAATTGATAGCTGTGGTCTCACACAAATAATAAATGAACCCACGCATCGCAACGGTAATACGATAGACCTAGTGCTTTTCAGGGGCATCACCGTTTCCAAAGTTACGATACTCCCGTATACTAAAGTATTGTCCGATCATTACCTTATAAAATTCGAGGTTCAGACGCATGTTCGTCAAACTAATAATAATAATACCTGCTATAGCAGCCGCAACATTAATACAGCCACAACGACAACTCTTGCTGACCTACTGCCCTCGGTAATGGCACCATTCCCAAAGTATGTGGGCTCTATTGATAACCTCACTAACAACTTTAACGACGCCCTGCGCGAAACCATTGATAACATAGCACCGCTAAAGTTAAAAAAGGCTCCAAAAAAGCGCACCCCGTGGTTTACAGAAGAAACTAGAGCTCAGAAATTATTATGTAGAAAGCTGGAACGCAAATGGCGCACGACTAAACTTGAGGTGCACCATCAAGCATGGAGCTATGGTTTAATAACTTATAAATGCATGCTTACCTTAGCTAAAGCTAAATATTACTCAAATCTCATCCACCGTAATAAAAACGATCCTAAATTTTTGTTCGCTAACCCAACAAGGGATTCCTTCCAGTAGCTCCACCCACTCAGCTGATGACTTTATGCAATTCTTTAGTAAGAAAATTGAAGTCATTAGAAAGGAGATTAAAGACAATGCGTCCCAGCTACAACGGGGTTCTATTAACACTGACACGATTGTATATACGGCGGATACTGCCCTCCAAAATAGTTTCTCTCGTTTTGAGGAAATAACATTAGAGGAATTGTTACAACGTGTAAATGGAATAAAACAGACAACATGTTTACTTGACCCTCTTCCTGGGAAACTGATCAAGGAGCTCTTTGAATTATTAGGTCCATCAGTGCTAAATATTATAAACTTATCACTCTCCTCGGGCAGTGTTCCCCTAGCATTCAAAAAAGCGGTTATTCATCCTCTTCTTAAAAGACCTAACCTCGATCCTGACCTCATGGTAAATTACCGACCGGTGTCTCACCTTCCCTTTATTTCAAAAATCCTTGAAAAAATTGTTGCGGAGCAGTTAAATGAACACTTAGCGTCTAACAATCTATGTGAAACCTTTCAATCCGGTTTCAGGGCAAATCACTCCACGGAGACAGCCCTCGCAAAAATGACTAATGATCTATTGCTAACGATGGATTCTGATGCGTCATCTATGTTGCTGCTCCTCGATCTTAGCGCTGCTTTCGATACCGTCGATCATAATATTTTATTAGAACGTATCAAAACACGAATTGGTATGTCAGACTTAGCCCTGTCTTGGTTTAACTCTTATCTTACTGATAGGATGCAGTGTGTCTCCCATAACAATGTGACCTCGGACTACGTTAAGGTAACGTGTGGAGTTCCCCAGGGTTCGGTCCTTGGCCCTGCACTCTTCAGCATCTACATGCTGCCGCTAGGTGACATCATACGCAAATACGGTATTAGCTTTCACTGTTATGCTGATGACACCCAACTCTACATGCCCCTAAAGCTGACCAACACGCCGGATTGTAGTCAGCTGGAGGCGTGTCTTAATGAAATTAAACAATGGATGTCCGCTAACTTTTTGCAACTCAACGCCAAAAAAACGGAAATGCTGATTATCGGTCCTGCTAGACACCGAACTCTATTTAATAATACAACTCTAACATTTGACAACCAAACAATTAAACAAGGTGACACGGTAAAGAATCTGGGTATTATCTTCGACCCAACTCTCTCCTTTGAGGCACACATTAAAAGCGTTACTAAAACGGCCTTCTTTCATCTCCGTAACATCGCTAAAATTCGCTCCATTCTGTCCACTAAAGACGCTGAGATCATTATCCATGCGTTTGTTACGTCTCGCCTCGACTACTGTAACGTATTATTTTCGGGTCTCCCCATGTCTAGCATTAAAAGATTACAGTTGGTACAAAATGCGGCTGCTAGACTTTTGACAAGAACAAGAAAGTTTGATCACATTACACCTGTACTGGCTCACCTGCACTGGCTTCCTGTGCACTTAAGATGTGACTTTAAGGTTTTACTACTTACGTATAAAATACTACACGGTCTAGCTCCATCTTATCTTGCCGATTGTATTGTACCATATGTCCCGGCAAGAAATCTGCGTTCAAAGGACTCCGGCTTATTAGTGATTCCCAAAGCCCAAAAAAAGTCTGCAGGCTATAGAGCATTTTCCGTTCGGGCTCCAGTACTCTGGAATACCCTCCCGGTAACAGTTCGCGATGCCACCTCAGTAGAAGCATTTAAGTCTCACCTTAAAACTCATTTGTATACTCTAGCCTTTAAATAGACTCCCTTTTTAGACCAGTTGATCTGCCGTTTCTTTTCTTTTTCTTCTATGTCCCACTCTCCCGTGTGGAGGGGGTCCGGTCCGATCCGGTGGCCATGTACTGCTCGCCTGTGTATCGGCTGGGGACATCTCTGCGCTGCTGGTCCGCCTACGCTTGGGATGGTTTCCTGCTGGCTCCGCTGTGAACGGGACTCTCGCTGCTGTGTCTTGGATCCTCTTTGGATTGGACTCTCGCGACTGTGTTGTATCCATTGTGGATTGAACTTTCACAGTATCATGTTAGACCCGCTCGACATCCATTGCTTTCCTCCTCTCTAAGGTTCTCATAGTCATCATTGTCACCGACGTCCCACTGGGTCATTATTGTCACCGATGTCCCACTGGGTGTGAGTTTTCCTTGCCCTTATGTGGGCCTACCGAGGATGTCGTGGTGGTTTGTGCAGCCCTTTGAGACATTAGTGATTTAGGGCTATATAAGTAAACTTGATTGATTGATATATATATATATATATATATATATATTCATATATATATATATATATATATATATATATATATATATATATTTATATATATATATATATATATATATATATATATATATATATATATATCAAAGGTAAATTGAGCAAATTGGCTATTTTTGGCAATTTATTTAAGTGTGTATCAAACTGGTAGCCCTTCGCATTAATCAGTACCCAAGAAGTAGCTCTTGGTTTCAAAAAGGTTGGTGACCCCTGGTAAAATCGATAATTGTTAATTTAGCTACATCTTGCGGGATGGTTTATAAGCGTAAAATTGCAGTGTTAGTTAAAGGCCTACTGAAACCCACTACTACCGACCACGCAGTCTGATAGTTTATATATCAATGATGAAATATTAACATTGCAACATGCCAATACGGCCTTTTTGGTTTACTAAATTGCAATTTTAAATTTCCCGCGAAATGTCTTGTTGAAAACGTTGCGGTATGATGACGTGTGCGTTTGACGTCACCGGTTGTAGTGGACATTTTTTTCTAGCCCGATCCAAGCTATAAGTAGTCTGCTTTAATCACATAATTACAGAGTATTCTGGACATCTGTGTTGCTGAATCTTTTGCAATTTGTTCAATTAATAATGGAGAAGTCAAAGTAGAAAGATGGAGGTGGGAAGCTTTTAGCCTTAAGCAGCACAAACACAGCCGGTGTTTCCTTGTTTAAAATTCCCGAAGGTGAAGCTTTATTATGGAACAGAGCGGTCAAGCGAACATGTCAACCGGCAGGTTTTGGTGAGAAAATTGTGCTAATAAGTCGGCACTTATTGTAGACATGAGCGGAGCTTGCGTCCTCCTGCAGCTGCGGGCTATTACCTCCCACCACCGGAGAAATGGTGGTCACCACAACCGTGGCCACACCCCGCCGACTTTCAGGTACCATATAATCTCACTAAAACACTATTAACACAATAAGCAGGTAAGGGATTTTCCAGAATTATCCTATTAATGCAGGGGTCGGGAACCTTTTTGGCTGAGAGAGCCATGAAAGCCAAATATTTTAAAATGTATTTCCGTGAGAGCCATATCATATTTTTTTAACATTGAGTACAACTAAATGCGTGCATTTTTTAAGTGAAACCAACATTTTTAGAGTATAATAAGGCTTTAATTATTTTTAATAACATTGTTATTTTTTGAACAGGTGCGGTTGAAACGGATGGATGGATTAAAATGCATGAAGAATGTTTTATATTTTGAACATTTTTTTTAACATCGTGATTACCAGCAGAATTATTCATTACTTATCGTGTTAAGCAATGTCAGCTAAGATTTATCTGAGAGCCAGATGCAGTCATCAAAAGAGCCACATCTGGCTCTAGAGCCATAGGTTCCCTACCCCTGTATTAATGTGTCTAATATCTGAATCGCTCTCACTGCCCTCGCCTTTATTTTTTTCTAGTCCTTCACTCTCACTATCCTCATCCACAAATCCTTCATCCTCGTTCAAATTAATGGGGAAATTGTCGCTTTCTCGGTCCGAATCGCTCTCGCTGCTGGTGGCCATGATTGTAAACAATGTGAGGATGTGAGGAGCTCCACAACCAGTGACGTCAGGCGCACATCGTCAGCTACTTCCGGTACAAGCAAGGTTTTTTAATTAGCGACCAAAACATGCGAACTTTATCGTCGATGTTCTCTACTAAATCCTTTTAGCAAAAATACGGCAATATCACAAAATGATCAAGTATGACGCATAGAATGGACCTGTTTAAATAAGAAAATCTCATTTTAGTAGGCCTTTAAACCTAATGTCATTAGTCGGATTTCTCCATCAAAATGACAATATTTACATGCCGAATCAACCAACCGTAGCCAAGTAGACGTCAAATCAATACATAGCGCTATAGAAGACGTATATGCAGGTGCAGGTGACCGAATTAAGACTTTAGATGGCTTACTTTTCGAATCCCTTACCTGCTATTGTGTTAATAGTGTTTTGGTGAGAAAATGGTGCTAATAAGTCGGCTCTTATTGTAGACATGAGCGGAGCTTGCATCCTCCTGCAACTGCAGGCTATTAGCTCCTACCACCGGAGACATGGTGGTCACCACACCTGTGGCCACACCCCTCCGACTTTCAGGTACCATATAATCTCACTAAAACACTATTAACACAATAAGCAGGTAAGGGATTTTCCAGAATGATCCTAGTAAATGTGTCTAATATCTGAATCGCTCTCACTGCCCTCGCCTTTTTTTTTCTAGTCCTTCACTCTCAATATCCTCATCCACAAATCTTTCATCCTTGCTCAAATTAATGGGGAAATTGTCGCTTTCTCGGTCCGAATCGCTCTTGCTGCTGGTGGCCATGATTGTAAACAATGTGAGGATGTGAGGAGCTCCACAACCAGTGACGTCAGGCGCACATCGTCTGCTACTTCCGGTACAGGCAAGGCTTTTTTATTAGCGACCAAAACATGCAAACTTTATCATAGATGTTCTCTACTAAATCCTTTCAGCAAAAATATGGCAATATCGCGAAATGATCAAGTATGACACATAGAATGGACCTGTTTAAATAAGAAAATCTCATTTCAGTAGGCCTTTAAACCTAATGTCATTAGTCGGATTTCTGCATCAAAATGACAATATTTACATGCCGAATCAACCAACCGTAGCCAAGTAGACGTCAAATCAATACATAGCGCTATAGAAGACGTATATGCAGGTGCAGGTGACCGAATTAAGACTTTAGATGGCTTACTTTTCGAATCCCTTACCTGCTATTGTGTTAATAGTGTTTTGGTGAGAAAATGGTGCTAATAAGTCGGTTCTTATTGTAGACATGAGCGGAGCTTGCGTCCTCCTGCAACTGCGGGCTATTAGCTCCTACCACCGGAGACATGGTGGTCACCACACCTGTGGCCACACCCCTCCGACTTTCAGGTACCATATAATCTCACTAAAACACTATTAACACAATAAGCAGGTAAGGGATTTTCCAGAATGATCCTAGTAAATGTGTCTAATATCTGAATCGCTCTCACTGCCCTCGCCTTTTTTTTCTTTCTAGTCCTTCACTCTCACTATCCTCATCCACAAATCTTTCATCCTCGCTCAAATTAATGGGGAAATTGTCGCTTTCTCGGTCCGAATCGCTCTCGCTGCTGGTGGCCATGATTCTAAACAATGTGAGGATGTGAGGAGCTCCACAACCAGTGACGTCAGGCGCACATCGTCAGCTACTTCCGGTACAAGCAAGGTTTTTTTATTAGCGACCAAAACATGCGAACTTTATCGTCGATGTTCTCTACTAAATCCTTTCAGCAAAAATACGGCAATATCACAAAATGATCAAGTATGACGCATAGAATGGACCTGTTTAAATAAGAAAATCTCATTTCAGTAGGCCTTTAAACCTAATGTCATTAGTCGGATTTCTTCATCAAAATGACAATATTTAAATGCCGAATCAACAAACCGTAGCCAAGTAGACGTCAAATCAATACATAGCGCTATAGAAGACGTATATGCAGGTGCAGGTGACCGAATTAAGACTTTAGATGGCTTACTTTTCGAATCCCTCACCTGCTATTGTGTTAATAGTGTTTTGGTGAGAAAATGGTGCTAATAAGTCGGCTCTTATTGTAGACATGAGCGGAGCTTGCGTCCTCCTGCAACTGCGGGCTATTAGCTCCTACCACCGGAGACATGGTGGTCACCACACCTGTGGCCACACCCCTCCGACTTTCAGGTACCATATAATCTCACTAAAACACTATTAACACAATAAGCAGGTAAGGGATTTTCCAGAATGATCCTAGTAAATGTGTCTAATATCTGAATCGCTCTCACTGCCCTCGCCTTTTTTTTTCTAGTCCTTCACTCTCAATATCCTCATCCACAAATCTTTCATCCTTGCTCAAATTAATGGGGAAATTGTCGCTTTCTCGGTCCGAATCGCTCTTGCTGCTGGTGGCCATGATTGTAAACAATGTGAGGATGTGAGGAGCTCCACAACCAGTGACGTCAGGCGCACATCGTCTGCTACTTCCGGTACAGGCAAGGCTTTTTTATTAGCGACCAAAACATGCAAACTTTATCGTCGATGTTCTCTACTAAATCCTTTCAGCAAAAATACGGCAATATCACGAAATGATCAAGTATGACGCATAGAATGGACCTGTTTAAATAAGAAAATCTCATATCAGTAGGCCTTTAAACCTAATGTCATTAGTCGGATTTCTTCATCAAAATGACAATATTTAAATGCCGAATCAACCAACCGTAGCCAAGTAGACGTCAAATCAATACATAGCGCTATAGAAGACGTATATGCAGGTGCAGGTGACCGAATTAAGACTTTAGATGGCTTACTTTTCGAATCCCTTACCTGCTATTGTGTTAATAGTGTTTTGGTGAGAAAATGGTGCTAATAAGTCGGCTCTTATTGTAGACATGAGCGGAGCTTGCGTCCTCCTGCAACTGCGGGCTATTAGCTCCTACCACCGGAGACATGGTGGTCACCACACCTGTGGCCACACCCCTCCGACTTTCAGGTACCATATAATCTCACTAAAACACTATTAACACAATAAGCAGGTAAGGGATTTTCCAGAATGATCCTAATAAATGTGTCTAATATCTGAATCGCTCTCACTGCCCTCGCCTTTTTTTTTCTAGTCCTTCACTCTCAATATCCTCATCCACAAATCTTTCATCCTTGCTCAAATTAATGGGGAAATTGTCGCTTTCTCGGTCCGAATCGCTCTTGCTGCTGGTGGCCATGATTGTAAACAATGTGAGGATGTGAGGAGCTCCACAACCAGTGACGTCAGGCGCACATCGTCTGCTACTTCCGGTACAAGCAAGGTTTTTTTATTAGCGACCAAAACATGCGAACTTTATCATAGATGTTCTCTACTAAATCCTTTCAGCAAAAATATGGCAATATCGCGAAATGATCAAGTATGACACATAGAATGGACCTGTTTAAATAAGAAAATCTCATTTCAGTAGGCCTTTAAACCTAATGTTATTAGTCGGATTTCTGCATCAAAATGACAATATTTAAATGCCGAATCAACCAACCGTAGCCAAGTAGACCTCAAATCAATCAATAGCGCAATAGAAGACGTATATGCAGGTGCAGGTGACCGAATTAAGACTTTAGATGGCTTACTTTTCGAATCCCTTACCTGCTATTGTGTTAATAGTGTTTTGGTGAGAAAATGGTGCTAATAAGTCGGCTCTTATTGTAGACATGAGCGGAGCTTGCGTCCTCCTGCAACTGCGGGCTATTAGCTCCTACCACCGGAGACATGGTGGTCACCACACCTGTGGCCACACCCCTCCGACTTTCAGGTACCATATAATCTCACTAAAACACTATTAACACAATAAGCAGGTAAGGGATTTTCCAGAATGATCCTAGTAAATGTGTCTAATATCTGAATCGCTCTCACTGCCCTCGCCTTTTTTTTTCTAGTCCTTCACTCTCAATATCCTCATCCACAAATCTTTCATCCTTGCTCAAATTAATGGGGAAATTGTCGCTTTCTCGGTCCGAATCGCTCTTGCTGCTGGTGGCCATGATTGTAAACAATGTGAGGATGTGAGGAGCTCCACAACCAGTGACGTCAGGCGCACATCGTCTGCTACTTCCGGTACAGGCAAGGCTTTTTTATTAGCGACCAAAACATGCAAACTTTATCATAGATGTTCTCTACTAAATCCTTTCAGCAAAAATATGGCAATATCGCGAAATGATCAAGTATGACACATAGAATGGACCTGTTTAAATAAGAAAATCTCATTTCAGTAGGCCTTTAAACCTAATGTCATTAGTCGGATTTCTGCATCAAAATGACAATATTTACATGCCGAATCAACCAACCGTAGCCAAGTAGACGTCAAATCAATACATAGCGCTATAGAAGACGTATATGCAGGTGCAGGTGACCGAATTAAGACTTTAGATGGCTTACTTTTCGAATCCCTTACCTGCTATTGTGTTAATAGTGTTTTGGTGAGAAAATGGTGCTAATAAGTCGGTTCTTATTGTAGACATGAGCGGAGCTTGCGTCCTCCTGCAACTGCGGGCTATTAGCTCCTACCACCGGAGACATGGTGGTCACCACACCTGTGGCCACACCCCTCCGACTTTCAGGTACCATATAATCTCACTAAAACACTATTAACACAATAAGCAGGTAAGGGATTTTCCAGAATGATCCTAGTAAATGTGTCTAATATCTGAATCGCTCTCACTGCCCTCGCCTTTTTTTTCTTTCTAGTCCTTCACTCTCACTATCCTCATCCACAAATCTTTCATCCTCGCTCAAATTAATGGGGAAATTGTCGCTTTCTCGGTCCGAATCGCTCTCGCTGCTGGTGGCCATGATTCTAAACAATGTGAGGATGTGAGGAGCTCCACAACCAGTGACGTCAGGCGCACATCGTCAGCTACTTCCGGTACAAGCAAGGTTTTTTTATTAGCGACCAAAACATGCGAACTTTATCGTCGATGTTCTCTACTAAATCCTTTCAGCAAAAATACGGCAATATCACAAAATGATCAAGTATGACGCATAGAATGGACCTGTTTAAATAAGAAAATCTCATTTCAGTAGGCCTTTAAACCTAATGTCATTAGTCGGATTTCTTCATCAAAATGACAATATTTAAATGCCGAATCAACAAACCGTAGCCAAGTAGACGTCAAATCAATACATAGCGCTATAGAAGACGTATATGCAGGTGCAGGTGACCGAATTAAGACTTTAGATGGCTTACTTTTCGAATCCCTCACCTGCTATTGTGTTAATAGTGTTTTGGTGAGAAAATGGTGCTAATAAGTCGGCTCTTATTGTAGACATGAGCGGAGCTTGCGTCCTCCTGCAACTGCGGGCTATTAGCTCCTACCACCGGAGACATGGTGGTCACCACACCTGTGGCCACACCCCTCCGACTTTCAGGTACCATATAATCTCACTAAAACACTATTAACACAATAAGCAGGTAAGGGATTTTCCAGAATGATCCTAGTAAATGTGTCTAATATCTGAATCGCTCTCACTGCCCTCGCCTTTTTTTTTCTAGTCCTTCACTCTCAATATCCTCATCCACAAATCTTTCATCCTTGCTCAAATTAATGGGGAAATTGTCGCTTTCTCGGTCCGAATCGCTCTTGCTGCTGGTGGCCATGATTGTAAACAATGTGAGGATGTGAGGAGCTCCACAACCAGTGACGTCAGGCGCACATCGTCTGCTACTTCCGGTACAGGCAAGGCTTTTTTATTAGCGACCAAAACATGCAAACTTTATCGTCGATGTTCTCTACTAAATCCTTTCAGCAAAAATACGGCAATATCACGAAATGATCAAGTATGACGCATAGAATGGACCTGTTTAAATAAGAAAATCTCATATCAGTAGGCCTTTAAACCTAATGTCATTAGTCGGATTTCTTCATCAAAATGACAATATTTAAATGCCGAATCAACCAACCGTAGCCAAGTAGACGTCAAATCAATACATAGCGCTATAGAAGACGTATATGCAGGTGCAGGTGACCGAATTAAGACTTTAGATGGCTTACTTTTCGAATCCCTTACCTGCTATTGTGTTAATAGTGTTTTGGTGAGAAAATGGTGCTAATAAGTCGGCTCTTATTGTAGACATGAGCGGAGCTTGCGTCCTCCTGCAACTGCGGGCTATTAGCTCCTACCACCGGAGACATGGTGGTCACCACACCTGTGGCCACACCCCTCCGACTTTCAGGTACCATATAATCTCACTAAAACACTATTAACACAATAAGCAGGTAAGGGATTTTCCAGAATGATCCTAATAAATGTGTCTAATATCTGAATCGCTCTCACTGCCCTCGCCTTTTTTTTTCTAGTCCTTCACTCTCAATATCCTCATCCACAAATCTTTCATCCTTGCTCAAATTAATGGGGAAATTGTCGCTTTCTCGGTCCGAATCGCTCTTGCTGCTGGTGGCCATGATTGTAAACAATGTGAGGATGTGAGGAGCTCCACAACCAGTGACGTCAGGCGCACATCGTCTGCTACTTCCGGTACAAGCAAGGTTTTTTTATTAGCGACCAAAACATGCGAACTTTATCATAGATGTTCTCTACTAAATCCTTTCAGCAAAAATATGGCAATATCGCGAAATGATCAAGTATGACACATAGAATGGACCTGTTTAAATAAGAAAATCTCATTTCAGTAGGCCTTTAAACCTAATGTTATTAGTCGGATTTCTGCATCAAAATGACAATATTTAAATGCCGAATCAACCAACCGTAGCCAAGTAGACCTCAAATCAATCAATAGCGCAATAGAAGACGTATATGCAGGTGCAGGTGACCGAATTAAGACTTTAGATGGCTTACTTTTCGAATCCCTTACCTGCTATTGTGTTAATAGTGTTTTGGTGAGAAAATGGTGCTAATAAGTCGGCTCTTATTGTAGACATGAGCGGAGCTTGCGTCCTCCTGCAACTGCGGGCTATTAGCTCCTACCACCGGAGACATGGTGGTCACCACACCTGTGGCCACACCCCTCCGACTTTCAGGTACCATATAATCTCACTAAAACACTATTAACAGAATAAGCAGGTAAGGGATTTTCCAGAATTATCCTAGTAAATGTGTCTAATATCTGAATCGCTCTCACTGCCCTCGCCTTTTTTTTTTCTAGTCCTTCACTCTCAATATCCTCATCCACAAATCTTTCATCCTTGCTCAAATTAATGGGGAAATTGTCGCTTTCTCGGTCCGAATCGCTCTTGCTGCTGGTGGCCATGATTGTAAACAATGTGAGGATGTGAGGAGCTCCACAACCAGTGACGTCAGGCGCACATCGTCTGCTACTTTCGGTACAGGCAAGGCTTTTTTATTAGCGACTAAAACATGCAAACTTTATCATAGATGTTCTCTACTAAATCCTTTCAGCAAAAATATGGCAATATCGCGAAATGATCAAGTATGACACATAGAATGGACCTGTTTAAATAAGAAAATCTCATTTCAGTAGGCCTTTAAACCTAATGTCATTAGTCGGATTTCTGCATCAAAATGACAATATTTACATGCCGAATCAACCAACCGTAGCCAAGTAGACGTCAAATCAATACATAGCGCTATAGAAGACGTATATGCAGGTGCAGGTGACCGAATTAAGACTTTAGATGGCTTATTTTTCGAATCCCTTACCTGCTATTGTGTTAATAGTGTTTTGGTGAGAAAATGGTGCTAATAAGTCGGCTCTTATTGTAGACATGAGCGGAGCTTGCGTCCTCCTGCAACTGCGGGCTATTAGCTCCTACCACCGGAGACATGGTGGTCACCACACCTGTGGCCACATCCCTCCGACTTTCAGGTACCATATAATCTCCCTAAAACACTATCAACACAATAAGCAGGTAAGGGATTTTCCAAAATGATCCTAGTAAATGTGTCTAATATCTGGATTGCTCTCACTGCCCTCGCCTTTTTTTTCTTTCTAGTCCTTCACTCTCACTATCCTCATCCACAAATCTTTCATCCTCGCTCAAATTAATGGGGAAATTGTCGCTTTCTCGGTCCGAATCGCTCTCGCTGCTGGTGGCCATGATTGTAAACAATGTGAGGATGTGAGGAGCTCCACAACCAGTGACGTCAGGCGCACATCGTCAGCTACTTCCGGTACATGCAAGGTTTTTTTATTAGCGACCAAAACATGCGAACTTTATCGTCGATGTTCTCTACTAAATCCTTTTAGCAAAAATACGGCAATATCACGAAATGATCAAGTATGACGCATAGAATGGACCTGTTTGAATAAGAAAATCTCATTTCAGTAGGCCTTTAAACCTAATGTCATTAGTCGGATTTCTTCATCAAAATGACAATATTTACATGCCGAATCAACCAACCGTAGCCAAGTAGACGTCAAATCAATACATAGCGCTATAGAAGACGTATATGCAGGTGCAGGTGACCGAATTAAGACTTTAGATGGCTTACTTTTCGAATCCCTTACCTGCTATTGTGTTAATAGTGTTTTGGTGAGAAAATGGTGCTAATAAGTCGGCTCTTATTGTAGACATGAGCGTAACTTGCGTCCTCCTGCAACTGCGGGCTATTAGCTCCTACCACCGGAGACATGGTGGTCACCACACCTGTGGCCACACCCCTCCGACTTTCAGGTACCATATAATCTCACTAAAACACTATTAACACAATAAGCAGGTAAGGGATTTTCCAGAATGATCCTAGTAAATGTGTCTAATATCTGAATCGCTCTCACTGCCCTCGCCTTTTTTTTTTTCTAGTCCTTCACTCTCAATATCCTCATCCACAAATCTTTCATCCTTGCTCAAATTAATGGGGAAATTGTCGCTTTCTCGGTCCGAATCGCTCTTGCTGCTGGTGGCCATGATTGTAAACAATGTGAGGATGTGAGGAGCTCCACAACCAGTGACGTCAGGCGCACATCGTCTGCTACTTCCGGTACAGGCAAGGCTTTTTTATTAGCGACTAAAACATGCGAACTTTATCATAGATGTTCTCTACTAAATCCTTTCAGCAAAAAATATGGCAATATCGCGAAATGATCAAGTATGACACATAGAATGGACCTGTTTAAATAAGAAAATCTCATTTCAGTAGGCCTTTAAACCTAATGTCATTAGTCGGATTTCTGCATCAAAATGACAATATTTACATGCCGAATCAACCAACCGTAGCCAAGTAGACGTCAAATCAATCAATAGCGCAATAGAAGACGTATATGCAGGTGCAGGTGACCGAATTAAGACTTTAGACGGGTTAGTTTTCGAATTGAGTTCCGCACGTCAGTAGTGAGAATGCGGTGCGTGTATGCGAATACATCCCCCACGGTGTGTCCCATCGTTATTAAACTATGCGATCAGCATCAAAGCCACTTGTCATCCGTGACACAAGACACCAGACACTGGAGCTGTCACTCCGCCATCTCCATCCTCACCTTCCCGGGCTTTCAGTAGCACGGTGTTGGCCACGATGTTCTCCAGCTCCATGTTGTCTCAGGTTAAAGCAGCAACAACCGGGCCGAGCTCCAACGCCGCCCTCCACCTCGGCGACTTTAAAACTACCTTAACGCTGTCCACCACCTCCTCCCACCGGCCGGCCCGTGGACAAAACAGCCTTCCAGTTTCGTTGCTTGTTTGATTGAAACTTTTATTAGTCTTCCCCCCGCAGTCCTGTCCGGTGACATCCACACTCCTCCTCCCTCTCTCTCCGCCCCATAGCTGCCACCGAAGACCACAACCCAACGTAGACGTCGGACTCGGTGCGTCAACTGGAGTTGAAATTTGAGTCTCCCTCTCTTGCTTCTACACTGCCTATAGCTGAAAAAAACTGTCACGCAAAAAAAAAAAATCTATATTTTCAACATGATTTGACTTTTTTATTTAAAAAAAAAAACACGGTGGTTACTGAGTACCACTAGAGGGAGCACGTTGAGTAGAAATGAGACGTTGGCGAACGAGTTGAGTTTTTTTTTAATGTTCCATTAATGTGAACGATGATAACCGATTCGTTTGAGAGCCGTTGGCGAACGAGCTGAGTTTTTTTAACAGCACCCAAACGGTTCGTTTGGGAGCCGTTTTTATGCTCATATAGATTAGAGATGGGATGTATGGCTTTTTGAAGGGAGACAGACCTTGTGGATTCGTTCCTTTTAAAAGAGCCGTTCAAAAGGCTGGCTCGTACTTCAAAATATATTCTTCACCAACCTTTTTGAAACCAAGAGCTGCTTCTTGGGTACTGATTAATGCGAAGGGCTACCAGTTTGATACACACTTAAATAAATTGCCAGAAATAGCTAATTTGCTCCATTTACCTTTAATAAATAAATCTATATATATATTTAAAAAAGGGTATTTCTGTCTGTCATTCAGTCGTACATTTTTTTTCCTTTTACGGAAGGTTTTTTGTACAGAATAAATTATGAAAAAAACACTTAATTCAGGGGTAGAGAACCTATGGCTCTCGAGCAAGATGTTGCTCTTTTGATGACTGCATCTGGCTCTCAGATAAACCTTACCTGACATTGCTTAACACAATAAGTAATAATTCTGCTGTTAATCACAGTTTTGATTGATTGATTGATTGATTCATTCATTCATTCATTCATTAATTCATTCATTCATTCATTCATTCATTCACTCATTCATTGATTCATTGAAACTTTTATTAGTAGATTGGAAAGTACAGTACATATTCCGTACAATTGACCACTAAATGGTTACACCCGAATAAGTTTTTTAACTTGTTTAAGTCGGGATCTACGTAAATCAATTCATGGTACGTGTTAAAAACAATGTTAAAAATATAAAACATTCTCATGCATTTTAATCCATCCATCTGTTTTCAACCCCACCAGTTCAAGAAGTCGCATTAAGAAGTATTTTTTTTATTATTGGTTATCTTCAGAATAACAATGTTATTAAAAAGAATAAGAGATGTATTATACTCTAAAAATGTTGGTCTTACTTAAAAATGCACGCATTTAGTTGTATTCAGTCTGGATGGTTCGCTTCCCCTTTGGTCCGGATGACACGATGTCGAATATTTCCAAAAATAATTTGAAATGTGGACTCGTCAGACCACAGAACACTTTTCCACTTTGCATGAGTCCATCATAGATCATCTCGGGCCCAGGGAAGCCGGCAGCGTTTCGGGATGTTGTTGATAAAGGGCTTTCGCTTTGCATAGTAGAGCTTTAACTTGCACTTACAGATGTAGCGACGAACTGTATTTAGTGACAGTGGTTTTCTGAAGTGTTCCTGAGCCCATGTGGTGAAATCCTTTAGAGATTGATGTCGGTTTTTGATACAGTGCCGTCTGAGGGATCGAAGGTCACGGTCATTCGATGTTTGTTTCCAGTCATGACGCTTACGTGGAGTGATTTCTCCAGATTCTCTGAACCGTTTGATGATATTATGGACCGTAGACGTTGAAATCCCTAAATTTCTTGCATTTGCACTTTGAGAAATGTTGTTCTTAAACTGTTTGACTATTTGCTCATGCAGTTGTGGACAAAAAGGGGTGTACCTCGTCCCATCCTTTCTTGTGAAAGACTGAGCATTTTTGGGAAGCTGTTTTTATACTCAATCATGGCTCCCACTTGTTCCCAATTAGCCTGCACACCTGTGGGGTGTTCCAAATAAGTGCTTGATGAGAATTCCTCAACTTTATCAGTCTTTATTGCCTCTTTTCCCAACTTCTTTGTCACGTGTTGCTGGCTTCAAATTCTAAAGTTAATAATTATTTGCAAAAAAAAAAATGTTTATTAGTTTGAACATCAAATATGTTGTCTTTGTAGCATATTCAATTGAATATGGGTTGAAAAGAATTTGCAAATCATTGTATTTTGTTTATATTTACATCTAAAACAATTTCCCAACTCATATAGAAATAGAGTTTGTATATGTAATCAACTTATCAATTTATTGTGTCTGCTGGGAAATTTGTAGCTGAAATTGTTGCAGTACTACCTTTGCCTTTACATTTCATAATGGCATAAAAGGGAAATTCAGTCTCTAGAAACAAAACACAATTTTTCAAAGATTTAACAAGTGTGCTTAAATGTTTTTGCACACCACTCTAATTTAAATTTTACACACATACAATTTGTGTTCACATTTGTATTATTTCCTCATTGTTATTCTGGTTGTATTAATACTTTTTATAGCCATAAATAACATTTTTCCTCATTATTATTTGTGCATGGTTTTCCTGTATTGTTAAAATGCTCTTGTACGATTTTTTTTAATGAGGGGAAGTTCCAAGCAGTAAGGCCATTGTCAAAGTATTGGGATGCGGCCCAGACTTTTGGAATAGGATAGGATAGACTTTCGTACAGACGTTATTCATCACACAAGGGGGAAATTACGTGCTTACAGTGCAGATTCAAAAAGTCCACTAAAATAAGGTTAAAAAAAACCCAACAACATTAAAATAAGAGAGAAACATCAAACAATACAACAGGTATACAAGTTATTTTAAAAGCACAGAGCTGCTGCAACCAGCTGACACTTTAGCGGCGCCTTTACTACATACAGCAACAAAGTAAAACACAACCAAAAAAAAAACTAAACAAAATAAACAATACATATTGCACACATACACAGAACCAAAACACCAATTCAACACCCATATACATGGCGGTGGCCTCTGCTTTGCTACACGCCATCGCCTGCTGGGGTCACGGGGAGCATATCCAGAGACAGAAGTAAACCTATCGAAGCGATCAAGAGCACCGGCTACGTCCAAGACTGCCCAATAGCCCTCGGAAAATGTCTAGGCCACATGGATGACCGAATTGTCCCAAAAGGGACAAGCGGTAGAGAATGAATGGATGGATGGAGCCTCATCCAGCAAAGGCTCCGTGGAGTTCGTCCATCCTGACGTCAATGCCAGCCTCGCAGCCCCCGCCTCTTCCTTTACATCGCTTCCGGTCCTGCTACACATCCTATGGTGTGGCAGATAGCCAGCAGCTGGTCTAAAGTGCAAACATGGCCATGACCAAAAGGTTCACCCAAGTCGATCCAAAACTCTACCCAAAAGCAGACATCTAATGTTCTCAGTGCAGTCAGTGATTGTTTTCTTGGTAAACGAAAAAAGAAAACTAAGGAATCATACAGGAACTATAATAACGAGCCAGGAATGGTTTCTAAAGCTTCGCCTCCATTCAAAGAGCCATGAATCCCATCTCTAATGTTGAGGCTCACAGGTAATGAGGATGTAATTTATCAAACTACTTTCTAAGCATACAAATTTCTCCTGTCCTTCAAAACGCTCTAAAACAACACCTCCAGGCAACTTCAACCCTTTACTAATACACTCCTCCATTCACATCCCATCTCCCCGGATTGTAAAGAACCTAATCTAAATAATCAAATGTTTTTCTAATGTATTTACTTGTTCTTATGCTATCTGAACTCACTATGTTCTCTGTTCGCTGTACATATCCTACAAAGTCACAACTACACTGTTTCAATGTCCATTTCTCTGTTGATGCAATTGTTGATGACTGAAGTACTGATATCAATCAAAGCTCCTCATCCCACCCCCTGGATTGTAAATAATGTAAATAATTCAATGTATATACACTGATGATTAACTTGTGTGATGACTGTATTATAGTATATGTTTGTACCATGCGGTTAACGTGGACCCCGACTTAAACAAGTTGAAAAACTTACTCGGGTGTTACCATATAGTGGTCAATTGTACGGAATATGTACTGAACTGGGCAATCTACTAATAAAAGTTTCAATCAATCAATCAATCAGTCCTTAGCCACTAGAGGGCACACTTAGCTGAGGATTGCTGTGGTATGTTGTGTCAACTATAGTTTTAGTGCCTAATTAACTATTTTCTCTGGAATTCAGACTCATGTTTACTAAAACCATCCGTGACTGCTCAGATCTTCCTACCTTCAAAAGCCTTCTCAAAACACTCCTCTTCCGATCTGCTTTTAACCTGTGACTAGTGTTCTGTGTCTTGAAATGTCCTGTCTTGTAATGTCAAGGTTTACTATGTAGTATTTTACTATGTACTGCTTTTATATTTTTTGTATTATGTATTATTACTTTGAACTGTTTTATATTTTAATTTTTATCCCATAAAGCGTCTTTGATTACCCTGAAAAGCGCTGTACCAAATAAAACGTGTTATTATTATTGTTATTATATTATTGAAAGATATATTTAACCCAAATGCAAGGGCATTACACAAACAATTCATATCTCTTTAGTCCCTGATTTGGTGTTAGCATGACGCTTCACATCTAAAACAATAGAGCACGACTCTGAAGCACATACTTTTTGTGGCATGTCTCACTCGGAGAGATCAATGAAAGCACCACAGCATTTTTAAAGATGCATTAGGAAACACTTTTACCGTTTACGGCCTCGTACAGGTTGACGTCAGCGCCTTAAAAGTTGTAAGCTTGATAGACTTATTGATCGGCTCAGTAGTTGCTTATGTTGTCATGATGCACAAGCCAGTTGGTGTTTATGAAGAATGTTTGCAATAATCCTCAACACTTTTATCAATTAGTTGCATCTTGGTCTCATTGGTGTTTAACAACTAGCTTGTTTAGGTTTAATTTACTCACTTTGTGGAATTGCTTTTACCTGACATTCATGTACTGTATAAGCTATTATCGAGTACACAGTTCTTTGCACAGTCGATTGTCTGTTCTCTAGTGCAGTGGTCCCCAACCACCGGTCCGAGGTCCGGTACCGGTCTGTGACGCATTGGCTACCGGGCTGCATAGAAACATTGAATAATTTATTAACGACTGCATTTTCTCCTACTTAACTTTCTTCTGTCCCAATAGACACACCAATAGGATTGTTTATAGATGTACAATAAAACTCCTCATAGGAAGTTGTCATTTGTTATATTTACTATATCTTTTGTGACATGATACATTGCACATTAATGAACATATAAAATATAAATGTGACAGATTTTTGCCAAGGCTAATTTCCATCTGCAGTGCCCAGCAGGTTGATGATAACCTGTTGGGGATCTCATTGCAAAGAAACAAGCCCAAGGCTCCCACTAATTCAGCCTTATAGTGAGTTGTATTTTTTCCTGCACTTATTTTTGCTGCATTTATCTGGCACAAGTGGAAAGCCGGTTCCTGGAAATAATGTCAACATTAAACCGGTCCATCCATCCATCCATTTTCTACTGCTTGTCGCTGGAGCCTATCTCATCTGCGTTTGAGGCCGTGGTACAAAAAATGGTTGGGGACTACTGCTGTAGTGGATAACGTTGCGTTGGTAACTGCAGCCTTCAGTTTGTTTGAGTTTGAGTTTGAGTTTATTTCGAACATGCAAGCATACAAAATGATACATCACAATTTCCAGTTTCTCTTTTCAACATGTTCGAAAAGGAGTAGGAAGAAGCAGAGCTTATTTAGTCATACCCCTTTTCTTTTACAGAACAGTTGCTTAAACTTTTGTTCACTTTCTGTCCTTAATCTTTCACAATATACTCCATAAGTAATCACAAAATAAATAAATATTAATCCGTAAAGTAAGTCAAAATTCATATGATGAGATATGTAAGAGGCTTCACGGTGGCAGAGGGGTTAGTGGGTCTGCCTCACAATACGAAGGTCCTGAGTAGTCAGGGTTCAATCCCAGGCTCGGGATCTTTCTGTGTGGATTTTGCATGTTCTCCCCGTGAATGCGTGGGTTCCCTCCGGGTACTCCGGCTTCCTCCCACCTCCAAAGACATGCACCTGGGGATAGGTTGATTGACAACACTAAATTGGCCCCTCGTGTGTGAATGTGAGTGTGAATGTTGTCTATCTGTGTTGGCCCTGCGATGAGGTGGCGACTTGTCCAGGGTGTATCCCGCCTTCCGCCCGATTGTAGCTGAGATAGGTGCTAGCGCCCCCCACGATCCCAAAAAGGGAATAAGCGGTAGAAAATGGATAGGGGGATGGAGATAAGTACGATTATTTTGAGAATGAAAGAATGGATGGATGAAATAAATTCAGAATGTTTAACATGGTTCTTCTTCTTTTTACTATGAAAACACTTTAAGTTTGAAGAGTTTCTTGAAGTGGATCATATTAGTACAATGTTTGATTTCCTTGCTTAATCCATTCAATAATTTAATTACACACAGATGTACGACATTTTTCTCTACGATTATATTTCCCCTCTTTTGTTGAGAAGAGTTGTTGTTAATTTGTGGGTGGCAGGTTATAGTTTGCTTTGTGTATAATCGATTTGGTAGTGATTTAGGGCTATATAAGTAAACATTGATTGATTGATTGATTGATAATCTTTTTTTTTTTTTTTAAACAGCAAAACTTTATAAAAAAATATTTTTTTACTACATTTACTCGTAAAGTTTTGTAGTGTAGTATCGGTTACTAAGGAATAAAAATAATTTTAAAAAAACTTCGGAAAAACGAATTCGTTGGTTGGGGGAAAATCACATGACCGGAACTAAACTCACGCACATCCTCTCTCTCCACGTTGCCTTCCATTGCCGATGATAACACGTATTTCTTATCGCTGTGATTAAAACACACATTTAAGTCATGGCGAACACCAAGCGGTCCAACAAGAGGAAGAAGTTCGATTATGATAAAAACAGGAAGAACCTGAAGAGCAGGGCCATAAAGAAAGCCAAACCGAGGATAGAAATGTAAGCATGGTAGCTAATGCTAGCTGTTAACCGTTTTGCTTTCAAGTACCCTCGAAGTAAACTTGTTGTTGTGTTAGCAGCTTCTCTGCTATTCTGGGATATATTTGCGGTACACAACTTATTTTACTGATCCCTTGCCAATCTTCATCTCAAATTGTGGACTTTTTTTTTTTTTGTAAAAGTTAATATCGACCCAGTAAATGGTGTAGACCGGCACCATCCCGTTGATCTACTTCTATATTATGTCGAATAGTCCTTCGGTTTTTGTCTGCACTACGATTAATTTATTTATATTTATGTTTGCTTTCACAGGCAAGACATTCGAAATGCATGGGACCAAAGGAAGTCCACATCCACGAACCTGAGGGAGATGGGGCTGTCATTTGATCCAAATCGCAGTTTACCAATCAAGAAAGATAGTGTAAGTACTAGAGATGCGCGGATCGGCAATTATTTCATCTGCAACTGCATCACAAAAGTCGTCATCCTCCCGCCATCCACTCGCCCGCTGTTTTATATTTAATATAGACGATGCAAGGCATTAGTGAGGTTAGAAAGCTGTTGCCTGTTAAAGAAAGGAGACTGATCCAATGGAGCAGAGACATTCAATGCGTGCCACACATTAATATCTCTTGGCCACGCATTAGTGGCTAAGAGATATTACCTTAACGTAGTAACAATAGCCTTACATTGTAGACAATCGGAGATGCGCTTCACTTAAAAGCGAGGCCAAATAATTAACACACAGTAGTATATCTTGAATAGTAAAAAAACACAACAAACAACGCAATTGCCTTAATTCCTTTGCATTGTAGTGCGCCCAAACAACACGTAACCATCAAAATTATTCAGCTGACCGAAGTCAATATAGGTTAGACATGGGCTTATTTGGTATAGCCTAGGTAACGTAGACTAATTCGTTTAACATATCCAACCGTATGTCTACCTACTTTTTTTTTTTTTTTTTTTTAACACTATGAAGGAATAAAATGGCATCTACAGTGCCAGGATTTAGGCGAGAGCGCCTGTCTTCTAAAATGCGGCCTGCTGCGCTGAAGGAGCGCTCACTTGCGGCACTTGTTGCTGGGACGCATAGGATTCTCTTGGCAAGGTGTTGTAACCCTGGGAATGATTGTCCTTGTTTCCCGCAAAAAGGAAAGTAGATTTTCCTCTGCTGATCCATCGAGATGGAAGTTTTTAGTTATTCGCGTACCATGTTTGCTGTCGGCGTTGCCATCTTTTTCTTTTTCTCTTCTTCTTCTGTTAAGTTGTGTTGTGTTGTGTTGCAGTGCCTGATGAATAATTGACTGTTTCAAAGAGTGCTGCTTGTTTTTCGCATGTGGGTAACAACATTTAACTATGTATATATATTTCCAAATCGGTTCAACCGCCACCCGCCCGAATCTATTTAAAATCTATTTTTTTCGTCATGTCACCCGCCCGACCCGCGGTTTATCCGCGGACTCTGCGGTTGTGTCCGCAAACCGCGCATTTCTAGTAAGTACTGTAGAGCTGGGTAATATGGCTGAAAACTGTATCATGATGTAAGTGTTTTGTATCGGTCGGTATCGATAGTTGGGAAAAAAAAGACCCACAGAAAATACGGACCTGGAGAAAAATGCAGCAAATGTATTGATTGATTGATTGATTGATACTTTTATTAGTAAATTGCACAGTACAGTACATATTCCGTACAATTGACCACTAAATGGTAACACCCGAATAAGTTTTTCAACTTGTTTAAGTCGGGGTCCACGTTAATCAATTCATGTAAACATTTTTATTTGAACTGCAACTTTCGTTTGATTATAATCTCCTCCGCTATCAACTCAGAAATGAAATGTGTATACAGGCATAGAAAAACACTCAATGTAAACTCAATTTTAAAATCACAATGAACACTTAACAATTACCTCTTGAAATGTAAGTGCACAAGTAATAAATATTTTAGAAAAACTTACTGAAGTGCTACAAAAAATGCAAAGTGTGAAAATGTAAAAGTAGAGAAACCTGTAAAGAACTCTAATTTTATTTTGTCCCCAGGTATAGTGTCAGGAATTGACGAGTAGGGATGATGTTTGATAAGAAATTGAGTTTAAACCCATTATCGAATCCTCTTATCAAACTGATTCCTTATTGATTCTCTTTTCGAATCCAGATAGGTTGTCGTATATGGAAAAAAAGACAATATTTGGTTTAACAAAAGCTCACTTTTTGTTTTATAAGAAAAAATTAAATAAATATTGACTGTTACCCCCCAAAAAAATATATGACTGTTGTTTCCCAAAGTATATTAAGTGGGATTTTTCAGAAAGACAAATATATACAGTAACACAAAAACAACCTGTCTCTGTGATCACTATAGGTGTATAAATAATAATATAGTGTTAAATAAAATCATTCCCTTGGGCACATGAATTGATTAACGTGGACCCCGACTTCAACAAGTTGAAAAACTTATTCGGGTGTCACCATTTAGTGGTCAATTGTACTGAATATGTACTGTACTGTACTGTACATTGCAATCTACTAAAAAAGCTTCAATCAATCAAAAAACAAAACTCAAAATAATACAGCTCTCCAAAAAGTGCACTTTTTTTGCTATTAGAACATACTATTTACACACACTATGACACTAAGAACACCACAGTCATGAATCAACAATTCTTCCCCCCTTACATGAGAGCGAAGCCTGGCAATAATTGCATATTGCCTGTTCTGCCCTCACTATACGTGTTGAGGTTATACAGCTTGGCAGACAGCTAACAAACAATCCAACGCAGTTTAATCCATTTAGGCTCTTTATTGTTGTTGATCTTGCTTTATCTTTTCCTATTTTTACTTTTGTATTGCACTGGACTGTTTTTTTTTTTTTTAAACTGAAATATCCATCCATCCATCCATCCATCATCTTCCGCTTATCCGAGGTCGGGTCGCGGGGGCAGCAGCCTAAGCAGGGAAGCCCAGACTTCCCTATCTCCAGCCACTTCGTCTAGCTCTTCCCGGGGGATCCCGAGGCGTTCCCAGGCCAGCCGGGAGACATAGTCTTTCCAACGTGTCCTGGGTCTTCCCCGTGGCCTCCTACCAGCTGGACGTGCCCTAAACACATCCCTAGGGAGGCGTTCGGGTGGCATCCTGACCAGATGCCCGAACCACCTCATCTGGCTCCTCTCGATGTGGAGGAGCAGCGGCTTTACGTTGAGCTCCTCCCGGATGGCAGAGCTTCTCACCCTATCTCTAAGGGAGAGCCCCGCCACCCGGCGGGGGAAACTCATTTCGGCCGCTTGTACCCGTGATCTTATCCTTTCGGTCATGACCCAAAGCTCATGACCATAGGTGAGGATGGGAACGTAGATCGACCGGTAAATTGAGAGCTTTGCCTTCCGGCTCAGCTCCTTCTTCACCACAACGGATCGATACAACGTCCGCATTACTGAAGACGCCGCACCGATCCGCCTGTCGATCTCACGATCCACTCTTCCCCCACTTGTGAACAAGACTCCTAGGTACTTGAACTCCTCCACTTGGGGCAGGGTCTCCTCCCCAACCCGGAGATGGCACTCCACCCTTTTCCGGGCGAGAACCATGGACTCGGACTTGGAGGTGCTGATTCTCATTCCGGTCGCTTCACACTCGGCTGCGAACCGATCCAGTGAGAGCTGAAGATCCCGGCCAGATGAAGCCATCAGGACTACATCATCTGCAAAAAGCAGAGACCTAATCCCGTGGCCACCAAACCGGAACCCCTCAACGCCTTGACTGCGCCTAGAAATTCTGTCCATAAAAGTTATGAACAGAATCGGTGACAAAGGACAGCCTTGGCGGAGTCCAACCTTCACTGGAAACGTGTCCGACTTACTGCCAGCAATGCGGACCAAGCTCTGACACTGATCATACAGGGAGCGGACTGCCACAATAAGACATTCCGATACCCCATACTCTCTGAGCACTCCCCACAGGACTTCCCGAGGGACACGGTCGAATGCCTTCTCCAAGTCCACAAAGCACATGTAGACTGGTTGGGCAAACTCCCATGCACCCTCAAGAACCCTGCCGAGAGTATAGAGCTGGTCCACAGTTCCACGACCAGGACGAAAACCACACTGTTCCTCCTGAATCCGAGGTTCGACTATCCGGCGAAGCCTCCTCTCCAGTACACCTTAATAAACCTTACCGGGAAGGCTGAGGAGTGTGATCCCACGATAGTTGGAACACACCCTCCGGTCCCCCTTCTTAAAGAGAGGGACCACCACCCCGGTCTGCCAATCCAGAGGTACCGCCCCCGATGTCCACGCGATGCTGCAGAGTCTTGTCAACCAAGACAGCCCCACAGCATCCAGAGCCTTAAGGAACTCCGGGCGGATCTCATCCACCCCCGGGGCCTTGCCGCCGAGGAGCTTTTTAACTACCTCAGCGACCTCAGCCCCAGAAATAGGAGAGTCCACTACAGATTCCCCAGGCACCGCTTCCTCAAAGAAAGACGTGTTGGTGGGATTGAGGAGGTCTTCGAAGTATTCCCTCCACCGATCCACAACATCCGCAGTCGAAGTCAGCAGAACACCATCCGCACCATACACGGTGTTGATAGTGCACTGCTTCCCCTTCCTGAGGCGCCGTATGGTGGTCCAGAATCGCTTCGAAGCCGTCCGGAAGTCGTTTTCCATGGCTTCCCCGAACTCTTCCCATGTCCGAGTTTTTGCCTCCGCGACCGCTAAAGCTGCACACCGCTTGGCCCGTCGGTACCCGTCCACTGCCTCCGGAGTCCTATGAGCCAAAAGAACCCGATAGGACTCCTTCTTCAGCTTGACGGCATCCCTCACTGCTGGTGTCCACCAACGGGTTCTGGGATTACCGCCACGACAGGCACCAACAACCTTGCGGCCACAGCTCCAATCAGCCGCCTCGACAATAGAGGTTCGGAACATGGTCCACTCGGACTCAATGTCCCGCACCTCCCTCGTGACATGTTCAAAGTTCTCCCGGAGGTGTGAATTGAAACTCTCTCTGACAGGAGACTCTGCCAGACGTTCCCAGCAGACCCTCACAATGCGCTTGGGCCTGCCAGGTCTGTCCGGCATCCTCCCCCACCATCGCAGCCAACTCACCACCAGGTGGTGATCGGTAGAAAGCTCCGCCCCTCTCTTCACCCGAGTGTCCAAAACATAAGGCCGCAAATCCGATGACACAACTACAAAGTCGATCATGGAACTGCGGCCTAGGGTGTCCTGGTGCCAAGTGCACATATGGACACCCTTATGTTTGAACATGGTGTTTGTTATGGACAAACTGTGACGAGCACAAAAGTCCAATAACAAAACACCACTCGGGTTCAGATCCGGGCGGCCATTCTTCCCAATCACGCCTCTCCAGGTTTCACTGTCATTGCCAACATGAGCGTTGAAGTCTCCCAGTAGGACAAGGGAATCACCCGGAGGAGCACTTTCCAGTACTCCCTCGAGTGTACCCAAAAAGGGTGGGTATTCTGAACTGCTGTTTGGTGCGTAAGCACAAACAACAGTCAGGACTCGTCCCCCCACCCGAAGGCGAAGGGAAGCTACCCTCTCGTCCACTGGGTTGAACTCAAACGTACAGGCTTTGAGCCGGGGGGCAACCAGAATTGCCACCCCAGCCCGTCGCCTCTCACTGCCGGCAACGCCAGAGTGGAAGAGGGTCCAGTCCCTCTCGAGAGAACTGGTTCCAGAGCCCTTGCTGTGCGTCGAGGTGAGTCCGACTATATCCAGCCGGAACTTCTCTACCTCGCGCACTAGCTCAGGCTCCTTCCCCCCCAGTGAGGTGACGTTCCACGTCCCAAGAGCTAGCTTCTGTAGCCGAGGATCGGACCGCCAAGTGCCCTGCCTTCGGCTGCCGCCCAGCTCACAATGCACCCGACCTCAATGGCCCCTCCTATGAGTGGTGAGCCCATTGGAGGGATGACCCACGTTGCCTCTTCGGGCTGTGCCCGGCCGGGCCCCATGGGAACAGGCCCGACCACCAGGCGCTCGCCATCGTGCCCCAACTCCGGGCCTGGCTCCAGAGCGGGGCCCCGGTGACCCACGTCCGGGCGAGGGAAATCTGGGTTCATTTCGTTGTAATTCCATAGAAGTCTTTGAGCTGCTCTTTGTCTGATCACTCACCTAGGACCTGTTTGTCTTGGGAGACCCTACCAGGGGGCATGAAAACCCCCAGACAACATAGCTCCTAGGATCATTGGGACACGCAAACTCCTCTACCACGGTAAGGTAGCAGCTCAGAGAGGAGTAAACTGAAATACACACTGACAAATGTATAAGCTATGTGATTCAATTAACATATCGAAATGTAATACAAAATATGTAAATATTAGCTTCACACAAATATACAGTACTATCATCAAACAAATACTTCTGAGTGTTGAAACTATTTCAATGGTGGAAATATACGACTGGCAGCCATTTTAAGTCCTCAAAACATCCATTGAAACTGCACAAAAATCGTTTTTCAATAAACATCTTAGTATCAAACTTAACCACTTTCTACCTTAATATTGAGTTACATAAACAAGTTAAACAGTTTACTTACAGACTTATCTTTTCCAAGGCTTGTAAGAGCTAACACAACTTGTCTACTTCTCAATTGTCTCAACCCGGAAGTTCCCAAACTAATGACGCGTAGCACTTTCATATCGCCGCAAGGTGTCAGTAAGAGTCTATAATCAAATGGGCATAATAATACAGGTCCCACAGGGCATTTCCTGTACGTGGTAAGGGATTCGTTCCCAGGGATTCCAATAAAGAACCAACTCTTTGTCTTTACTATAGTCGCCTCGATAACGGGAACCGGTTCTCAAAAAGGAATTGCGGTCCATGGAATAGGTTCTTTTCTTACCGAACAACCAGGAGAACCGATTTCGAACATCATCCCTATTGACGGCCCTGTCTACATTAAGCCGAATAACTCCTTAAACAAATAATTATTTAGCCTAAGCCCTGTGTCAGCCACACTAAACCATCGCTTAAGGTTCCCCTACTTGGATAATTTTTCTCGAATCTCTAGCTCTTAGCTTTGTATGGATTCATCGATCGTTTACAAACTGAGTTTGGAGAGGATGTGATGCCAGAAAGACCGTGCCCCACACAGGAAGTGACGTCAGAAAGAACGCGCCACAGCCAGCTTCATATCAGACGCTTGTGGAAATCTCACATGAATACCTTAAAAGAAGGAGATGTGCACATGCAGCTATTTGGGGTACAACACATCTCAGGCGGCAACGTAGCAATTTTGAGTGATGGTTTTGGATAAGGCCTGGTGGGATATGTTTGTCAGCAAGTGTGTTGTTGTGCCTGAAAAATTGTCCGCGCCGACACGGTAGTTGACAAGGTTCTTTTTTTCCCTCTTATCTTTAGGGGTATAACGGTACACAAAAATTTCGGTTCGGTTCGGTACGTACCCCGGTTCAGAGGTGACGGTTCGGTTAATTTTCGGTGCAGTAAGAACAAAAACAAAATATATATTTTTTGATTATTAACAAATTTGCTAAATCCTCCACCAAAAATATTTTTCTTAGTGGAATATTTGATGTGAAGTAATCGGAAACTTAGGTCAATAATTCATAATAACATTGATTTTGATTCAATATTATGTTTTGAACAATGACAGTTTGAAAGAAAAAAAAAACAGCTTTGTTTTGTTAGTCACCGTTGCAACTTTTTCTAAATTACATTTAGCCTTTAAGCTTTTTTATTTCACTTTTGTTAATTTTTTTTGTTTGTATTAATAGTATTTTTATAAAGTGCCTTGGGCCTTCAAAACATTAACTGCGGGCCACAAATGGCCTCCGGGGCACACTTTTGACACCCCTGTTAAAGATAATAAAAAATTAAATCTGATAAATCTATGGATAAAAAGCAGAGCCTGGTGACGCATGCGCAATTATCATAACTCTCTCACTCTCTGTCTCTGCCCCGCCCTCACGAATGCTGCCGCGTGCAGCACATTTTTTTTTGTTTTTAACTCCTTCATAACCCTGAACGAACATTGAAAATACATGCAAGCCTAACTTAAAATGCCGGACATTCAAGGCATTTAAGAAACTCCTCCTGGACAGCTCCGAAAAGAGGACGTATGGTCCGTCTATCTACCAGTCGTTGCTAGCATGCCGTGTGTTGTTGTTTTTTTGATTGATTGAAACTTTTATTAATAGATTGCACAGTACAGTACATATTCTGTACAATTGACCACTAAATGGTGACACCCAAATAAGTTTTTCAACTTGTTTGAATCGGGTTCCACGTAAATCAATTCATGGTGCCTCGGTGTGCAATGTTTACACAACGTGCGCGCGGTGCGCTTTTTAATATGTCCGTGTCGTTCGGTACACTTCCAAACCGAACCGAAACCCCCGTACCGAAACGGTTCAATACAAATACACGTACCGTTACACCCCTACGTATCTTATGTGACATTCATCCTCCGCTGTTGCCATTTCTAATATAAAGTAGTGTAAAGTTCTATATCAAGATACAGGTGATGGAATTCCTCTTTGGCATTGCTGCCTGATGCACCTCCTCCATTGCCTTTTGACAGGTGTGCTGTGACACCCCACTGAACACCTCTGTGGGTATAAACGGGTCATTAGCTGGGGGAAACCATTCATCAAAATTTCGATCCTTTAACCCCAGAACGTCTCATGGAGGCGGAGCGATGGCAGGGATGTCTCCCTGCCACCCACTTTTGATGCCCTGGGTGTTTGCACCCCAACTCTTATTCTTCGTCCTTAGCCACAGCCAGAAGCTGCCTTTGTCCGCCTCCTTCGCCAGCTGTTTCATGGCTTTCCGATGCCTCGCTCCTGTGCATCCAATGTCTTGGAGAAGGCGGGCAGTTGAAGAACCAACAAAGCCCGTACACCCCACTTCCACAGGTCAGATGACGGCTTTTCATCCAGCCTCCCTGCACTCTGCTGCCAGGTTAGAGTAATTGGCTCGTCCTCCGCTAGGGCTGGGCGATAAAACAATAACAATATATATCGCGATAGACATGTGATCGATTTCAATAGAAAATGGGGTTGATAAAACGTTCGATAATTTCACTGAGTTCTGTTAGGAAAAAAAAGTAAGAAACGCATAGCCGGAACCGCACGGCATTCTGGGGGGTGTAGGCAAATGAAGTGCTTTAGCCTTTCGACCTTTCACGGCCGAGCCTGAACTGCAAGGCATTCTTGGAAATGCTAACGGGAAAAAAAAAAAAGCAACGATTGATTGATACTTTTATTAGTAGATTGCACAGTTCAATTTATATTCCGTACAATTGACCACTAAATGGTAACACCCGAATAAGTTTTTCAACTTGTTTAAGTCAGGGTCCACGTTAATCAACGAAACGGGAATATGAGTGCGGCAGCACGAGAGGAAATTGTAAATAAAAAAGGAAACGTCACGTCACCAGTTTGGCAGTATTTTGGATTTTTTAAGTCCGATACGAATCAGAGTAATACTGTCTGCAAACTTTGCAAGGTCGTCATCCCGACCAAGTCTTGGAACACGACAAACTTATTTTACCACCTGAGCCGCTCTCACCCACTAGAGTACAGCAGCAAACAGCCACAACATCAGCCGGTGCTAGTGGAACAGCACCGAAGCGGCAACAACAGACCACAATCGAGAGGTACTCGGCAGCAGTGCCATACGACAAAAATTCAAAACGTTATAAAGAAATAACGGATTCAGTGGTGTATCAATTAGCGAAGGACATCCTACCGCTCAGCATAGTTAAGAAGTCTGGATAAGCATTTATTTAATGTCAATATTTGCACATCGACCAGTATTTTCATTTATTTGACTGTTTTTCTTAATGCTGACCTTGTTCTAGAGGTTAAAGGTTATATTTAAAATAAAAGTATTTAAATTCAGCCTTTTTTCTCCTGGTCTTTATGTAGAATAGTTTTTTGTTTTTTTTAATCAATAATTATCGATATCGACTGATATGAAACACTTATATCGTGATACATTTTTTAGTCATATCGCCCAGCCCTATCCTCCGCTCATAAGCAGCCTTCAACCCTCCCTCCCATTGGACAGTGAGCTCGACCAGAAAACCCCTCTTGCGAGCCTCTGACCAGAAGACCGGGCCGTAGCGATGTTTTGACGATCTCCCTGGGGAACTGGAGCTTCTTCCCCAGATCAACCCTCATGCTCCACTCATTTCCTGGTGAGAGGAGTCTCGCTGTAGATCTCTGGCGGGGGGGTTTGGCACCCTCTCCAGCCCTCGCAAACTGGATTGGATGTCTGGCTGGAGCGGAAGGTATGCTATTCGCCTCCTTTCTGCAGGTCTCTGACACCTCTGCCAGCTTCCTCAAGACTTGGTCGTGTCGCCATCTGTTGCGGCTTTGCGACAATGCAGTCATGCAGCCTGACAGGATGTGCTGGAGGCTTGCATTGACGGTGCTGCAGAGGGGACAGGTCTTCTCGGCACCAAACCATTGGTGGAGGTTTCGGGGACAAGGCAATGTGTCGTACGTTGCTCCGATCAGGAAGCGGAGTCTGGCTTGGTGGACCAGACCAGAACATAGACCTGTCTGTGAGACCTTCCCATGATGTCAAATGACCTTGCTGGCCCTGGGACATCGTTCTTGCCACTTCTGCCACCACCATGGTTCTCCGGTCTTTTTTGGAAGCCTTTGACCAGAACAAGGGAGCCTTGCCACTCCCAAGGCCTGCTTGGCCTTCCTGAACTCTGCCGACCACTTCAGGGTGCTTCAGCCTGCAGATTGCCGTGTCGACCTCTTCCTGCGCTTTCCACTTTCTTCCTGTTCTTATCTGGGTGCCCGCTGCTCTCACCAGCAGGTCAGTGGATTCCCTCACCTCCAGCACCAGCCGAGCCTTCTCTTGCTTGTATCCCAGGCTGATGCATCGCAGTGGTAGTTGAAGCGAGTTCCTACCAAAGAGGCCTATGTCTGAGAAGCACCTTGGTAGTCCCAGCCACTGGGTCACTGTACTGTTCCTTGATGTCATTTTACCAGCTCAGGTTTGGTAATAACCAGCTTTCCGCTTCTCTTGTCCTCTAACAGCTGTCTCACATGCTTGAAGGGATTTTTGAAGAAGTTGCTCCTTTCTTTCTCCTTCTGCATTTGCGAATGCACTCAGCCCTCTGTAGGCCGGCAAGATCTTTCCTCGCCTCATCCCACAGTGGCTTCAGGCCCTCCTTCTCCTTGCTTCTCAACTGTTTCCTGAGTTGACGCCGCCTCTTCACCAACTGCTCGATTTCTCTCTCCCTCCTTCCTTTCTGCATTGGACCAGATATCCGCTTGTCAGCGACTACTCCAAATCTGCCTCTCCATTCATCGTACAGGATGTCTCCAATGCGGTTCAGCTTGGTTTCCACCTGGCCACGCAGTGAGTGCTCCAGGATAAGGCTGAGGTCCTTGTCCAGCTTCTGCCAGACCGCAACTTTGTTTGCTTTAGGCCATTTGACCAACTGCCTCCTTCCAGGTTCTTTCCTCTCTGCTCTATGGCTTTGCTCCTGGTTGTTGGGGTTGCTTTGTGTTCTGTGTGCGTCTTCGTCAGTGCCACTCTCAGAGGCATTGGTGTCCACCAAGGGCCCTCCTGTGTCCTCCGCCTGCCTTTCCGCAGCAACGGTGTATCCCTCAGCACTGTAGTTTGCCACCTGGCTTTGGGTTCCTCTTGTCTGACCCGCGTTTGCAGTGCAATATTGCTGATGGCCTCCCTCTTTGCACTTTTTCCTTTCCTGATGGATACGCAAACCTCTGAAGGTGGTCACCTTCTCCCACCCACACCTGCATCTTCTCATGATCTTAGACTCTTTGTCGGTGTCCGTTCCAGTCGTTACCAAGAAATTTGTCTGATTTGGCCCTTCTTCCACCCCGCCTCTCGGAGGGCCATCGGGTTGTTTTTTCTTTGTCTTCGTAGTAAGTTTAGGGTGTCCCTTTTACAGGACAAGTGGGGGAGGTAACTAACCTTCCACTCCCGATGCAGACTTCCCTGCAGTTATCCAGTCTTTCCTGGTTGTCTTCCAGACTTCCCTGGATGCCAACTGCCCTTTCACAGTAGTCACTGGATGCTTCCAGATTGAACATATCAAGATACAGATGATGGAATTCCTGCTGGGCATTGTTGCCTGACTCACCTCCCCCAGTGCCTTTTGACAGGTGTGCTGTGACACCCCACTGAACACCTCTGTGGGCATAAACGGGTCATCAGCTGGGGACCACCATTCATCTTACTTATATCCGTCAGTAAACTTGCAATGAAAGCGCTAAAACATACCGGCGTAGTGAGTTTACATTATTCACCCAAGTTCCGGTTGGACGTTTTTTTACGGGATACATTTCCGGTGTGGTTGTTTCTTGATGAGGAGATACTGCTCTGTTATTGATTTAAATAAAGTCTGAATGTACGGCTGCAACTAACGATTAATTTGATATTCGAGTAATCTGTCGATTATTACTTCGATAATCAATTAATAATCGGATAATAGATACAAACTACATTTCTATCCTTTCCAATACTTTATTTTTGAAAAACAGCATACTGGCACCATGTCCTTTTGACTTGCCAAATAAAACAAAGCAAGTTTTACAAAAATTTTAACTTTTTTTATTAAGTGCACCATTGTCATGCACAATCGCAATAATTTTGCTTAGTATAATTTCAAACCTGGTTATTACCTATTCCAACCATTCTGCAATGTTGGATGCTGAACGTCTTTCCTCTATTGGCATGGTCGTAAGGCAGATTGACTTCACGTTCCATTCGTCACGAATGTAGTGGCATGTATTGCCAAGGTAGGCTACACTTGTCCACACATCAGTAGTGAGAGCAGTTTGGCTCTGGGTGGCTTTTATGTCAGTCTACACTGCATGGAATGTCTGATCGTACTTCCTCTCCATCAGTTTGGTAAAATGGTTCCTCGAGGGAAGAGTGTAACCAGGGTTGAGGACGTGAATCATTTGTCTAAAACCTTCATCCTCCACCATTGGTAGTGGCCTCATGTAAGTTAGCAACTTATTCAGGATAGCATCAGTCAATGCAGCCGCTTGCTGTGGTGTGCAGACCTTCCTTTGTACCAAGTCGCTAATGCTGGCTTGTTTCTTTCTGAAATTTAGAGAAGCCATATTATGAACGTACATAGTAGCATCATTTACATGTAACTCAATACATACCCAGTTGATTTAATTAATAATTTCTGACGTAAAAGACAAATACGCCACCACATTAAAAAAACAGCTAAATTAAATAAATAGACATTGGAGTTGCAGAATACCCCAATAACAACACAGAAATGTAACTCATCAGATCAGAACTGGATCAGATATAGTACACGTTTCTGTTGTGAATAATAAAGGATTCACTTTAGGCTACCTAAGCTCTCACTGGATCGGTTCGCAGCCGAGTGTGAAGCGACCGGAATGAGAATCAGCACCTCCAAGTCCGAGTCCATGGTTCTCGCCTGGAAAAGGGTGGAATGCCATCTCCGGGTTGGGGAGCAGACCCTGCCCCAAGTGGAGGAGTTCAAGTACCTAGGAGTCTTGTTCACAAGTGGGGGAAGAGTGGATCGTCAGATCGACAGGCGGATCGGTGCAGCGTCTTCAGTAATGCGGACGTTGTACCGATCCGTTGTGGTGAAGAAGGAGCTGAGCCGGAAGGCAAAGCTCTCAATTTACCAGTCAATCTACGTTCCCATCCTCACCTATGGTCATGAGCTTTGGGTCATGACCGAAAGGATAGGATCACGGGTACAAGCGGCCGAAATGAGTTTCCTTCGCCGTGTGGCGGGGCTCTCCCTTAGAGATAGGGTGAGAAGTCCTGCCATCCGGGAGGAACTCAAAGTAAAGCCGCTGCTCCTTCACATCGAGAGGAGCCAGATGAGGTGGTTCAGGCATCTGGTCAGGATGCCACCCGAACGCCTCCCTAGGGAGGGGTTTAGGGCACGTCCAACCGGTAGGAGGCCACGGGGAAGACCCAGCACACGTTGGGAAGACTATGTCTCCCGGCTGGCCTGGGAACGCCTCGGGATCCCCCGGGAAGAGCTAGACGAAGTGGCTGGGGAGAGGGAAGTCTGGGTTTCCCTGCTTAGGCTGTTGCCCCCGCGACCCGACCTCGGATAAGCGGAAGAAGATAGATGAATGGATTTAGGCTACCTTTGAATAATAGAATGTAATATTCCAGCACCTTCATAACGTTTAGTTATACTAAAGTGTCACTCAAGTTTAAATAGATTTTTATAGCTTTATTGGGCCCGGCTACATTGATCCATTATGAAACCACCCTGAGATATTTCTGTCCATTACGTTTATTTCCAAATTGGTAAACGTGCGTTTTCTCTCTCAAAACGGTGTCAAATGTGCCGGAAACACATTATCAGCCCCGCGTTGCAACAAAGGGATAATGTGAACGTTACTCACAAAAAAACTGAACTTATGAAAGACTGTTGCGACTCGTAACAACACTGAAAATGAAGTCGTCACACTATCCAAAAAGTTCCTAACACTCTGAAAGTTAATACACAACAGTTGCTGCTGCGCTTCCTTAAAAAAAAATTTCCTCGTTAACAAAATATTAAAAACACACAAAGACGGACACAACGGATCAATATACTCGGACTATGGACTTAAAAAAGTTACGTAACGTGATTTCTTCTCTTCATCCATGGCTCCTCTTCAGGTGCTCTCAAAGCAATGTTGTCCTTCCGTGCTACGCGACGTCCATGCTGCACGTTTTGCAGTAAACTGTCTTCTTTGAATTCTTTAATGTGAAGTGTTCCGACACTTAGGTCGTACACCTTTATCCATTGAAGCAATAACCTCGAGATGTTTCTCCGCTGAACTATCCGTACTGTTGCCCACTGCCATTTTTCGAATGTTTCCAGGTAAAGGCGACGGCGTGGTCACGTGAGCTGCACATCATCAATGTTTACTTATATAGCCCTAAATCACTAGTGTCTCAAAGGGCACATCATTGGCTCACTGCCACCACATGAGACGTAGCCTCAGCGCCGCCCTGGCTCTGTTTTGTAATGTTTTTGTACTTATTTTGATTATTGTTCCTCAGCTGTTTGTAAACGTTGCAGTTTATAAATAAAGGTTTAGGGGAAAAAATAAATACAATTTAAAAATAAATAAATAAATAAATAAAAAAAGAAGAGCCTCAGCGCATGCGCATTGCACACATCCAACGAATCGATGACTAAATTAATCGCCAACTATTTTTCTAATCGATTTAATCGATTAGTTGTTGCAGCCCTATCTGAATTTCATTAAAACAGTGAGCGCCATCTTTTGACACATCTTCCACTCCCGTCCTTGCACCCTACACCACTACAACAAACATGACGGGGAGAAGACACTGCCATGTAAATAAGACCGCCCACAAAACGGCGCATCCGGAAGCGACTGTCAGAAAACGACTTGAAGATGATCTGTAAAACATAATCTATGGAACATTTTGACCAAAGAACCACCATTACATGTTATGTAGACCACAAAAAAGTGTTTTCAATTCAGAAAGAAAAATAATGATATGACTCCTTTAATGCCTCCTATAATCCGGTGCGCCTAATATATGAAAAAGGACCAATTTTCAGCAGTCCGCCTTATAATCCGGTGTGCCCTATGGTCCGAAAAATACAGTACTGGTTTGAATATAGTAAAATGTTGATTTACTTGTGACTGAAAAACATTGTCATTTTACACCAATCGGCATCATTGTATACATGACATACTTCTAATTCTCCGCGAATGTGTAATTCTCTGGACATGTGTATTGGCGTTGAAAATATCCAGTATTAGTTTAAAAATGAGAAAAGAGGAACTAAATTCTATAGTTGTATGTGGTTGCTTCAATGCGAGCAACACTCCCTTTTTAAAAATGTCTTTATAATATATTATATCTTGCAAATTGTTTTAAATTGCTTGAAATATGGCACATTCGTCTGTCTATCTGTGTTGGCACTGTGATGAGGTGGCTACTTGTCCAGGGCGTACACCGCCTTTCGCCCGAATGCAGCTAAGATAGGCTCGAGCACCCCCCGCGAACCCGAAAGGAACAAGCGGTAGAAAATCGATGGATGGATGTTGTATTTTCAATTATAAGACACTTTTGGAAAGGGTGCACCTTGAAGTTCCTCTACTTGGCCATAAGGGAGCAACAAAGTATTGTATTTTCTGTTGAACATTGGAACATAATTGTTTTATTACAATTATTATTTTTATTCACTTATTTTCAGTTCTTTGGTCCAAGAAAAGAGACAAAAGCACCCGTCAACATTGTGACCAAACCCTATGTTGTCAACCGTAAGTTTTGGTGCCCTTTTGCACTTTCTTTGAATCCTAGTGGGCATAAATGCACCATGTGAGTCTGTACTGCGAAACAAACTGAAAACATGTTCTGTTCCAGGGTTGGAGCAGCAGGCCAGCCTGCCTGGCAAAGACACCAAGACGTTATCTTCCGACTTGATCGAGTATGTTCAACATATGATCCGAGAACACAAAGACAACTATAAGGTGAGCAGCATTGGATACTTGCGATCCCCACCATCAGTTGTTGTCATAGGGGTGGTCATGATGGTGTTATGCTTTTTCACAAAACAAGGTATTCTTCCGAAGTTGTACAATTTGGAAAACATCACCTGTGTGTGGAATGTGTGGTTATAAGCATTGAGAAAGAAAATACAGTGCATCCGGAAAGTATTCACAGCACTTCACTTTTTCCACATTTTGTTCAGTTAGAGCTTTATTCCAAAATGGAATAAATTCATTAACACCCTCAAAACTCTTCACACAATAAATATCCCATAATGAAAATGTGAAAATGTTTTTCGAGTATTTTGCAAATGTATTTAAACTAAAATATTAAGAAATCACATGTCCCCAAGTATTCACAGACTTTTTTTGCCATAAAGTTCAAAAGTGAGATGTGAAAAAGTTTTTCGAGTATTTTGCCAATGTATTTAAACTAAAATATTAAAGGCCTACTGAAATGAGATTTTCTTATTTAAACGGGGATAGCAGGTTTATTCTATGTGTCATACTTGATCATTTCGCGATATTGCCATATTTTTGCTGAAAGGATTTAGTAGAGAACATCGCCTAAAAAGTTTGCAACTTTTGGTGCTAATAAAAAAGCCCTGCCTTTACCGGAAGTCGCAGACGATGACGTCACAAGGGTGAGGGCTCCTCATGCCCTCACATTGTTTATAATGGGAGCCTCCAGCAGCAAGAGCTATTCGGACCGAGAAAGCGACAATTTCCCCATTAATTTGAGCGAGGATAAAAGATTTGTGGATGACGATATTGATAGCGAAAGACTAGAAAAAAAAAAAAAAAAAGGTTAAAAAAAAACGCGATTGCATTGGGACGGACTCAGATGTTTTTAGACACATTTACTAGGATAATTCTGGGAAATCCCTTATCTTTATATTGTGTTGCTAGTGTTTTAGTGATATTAAATAGTACCTGATAGTCTGAGGGGTGTGTCCACGGGTGTTTTGATGCCAGTGTCTGAGGGAAGTCAGGGCAGATACACGGACGGCGCAAACTCCACAGATCTCCGGTAAGAGGCGACTTTTTAACACAATTTTCTCACCGAAACCTGCCGGTTGACAAGTGGTCGGGAACCATGTTCGCTTGACCGCTCTGATCCATAGTAAAACTTAACCTCCGGGAATTTTTAAACAAGGAATAACCGTGTGTTTGTGTGGCTAAAGGCTAAAGCTTCCCAACTCCATCTTTCTACTTGTACTTCTCCATTATCAAATTGCAAAAGATTCAGCAACACAGATGTCCAGAATACTGTTTAATTGCGCGATGAAAAGAGACTACTTTTAGTCGCAAATAGTGCTGCGCTAATATTTCCTGACAGTCCGTGATGTCACACGCACACGTCGTCATGCCGCGATGTTTTCAACAAGAAACTCCATGGGAAATTTAAAATTTAAATTTAGTCAACTAGACCGGCCGTATTGGCATGTGTTGCAATGTTAATATTTCATCATTGATATATAAACTATTAGACTGCAAGGTCGGTAGTAGTGGGTTTCAGCAGGCCTTGAAGAAATCTCTTTTCCATAACTTTTCACAGCATTTCAATCAATCAATCAATGTTTACTTATATAGCCCTAAATCACTAGTGTCTCAAAGGGCTGCACAAACCACCACGACATCCTCGGTAGGCCCACATAAGGGCAAGGAAAACTCACACCCAGTGGGACATTGGTGACAATAATGACCCAGTGGGACGTCGGTGACAATGATGACTATGAGAACCTTAGAGAGGAGGAAAGCAATGGATGTCGAGCAGGTCTAACATGATACTGTGAAAGTTCAATCCACAATGGATACAACACAGTCGCGAGAGTCCAGTCCAAACACAGCAGCGAGAGTCCCGTTCACAGCGGAGCCAGCAGGAAACCATCCCAAGGGTAGCGGACCAGCAGCGCAGAGATGTCCCCAGCCGATACACAGAGGGACATAGAAGAAAAAGAAAAGAAACGGCAGATCAACTGGTCTAAAAAGGGAGTCTATTTAAAGGCTAGAGTATACAAATGAGTTTTAAGGTGAGACTTAAATGCTTCTACTGCCATTAAGTTCAAAAGTGAGATCATGTTTCAACTGATCATCCTTGAGCTGGAGCACAGGTAAACTCTAATTAAGATGTAACTTAATTAGAGTTACATCTTAATTACATCTTATTTAAGATGTAACTTAATTAGAGTTGACCTGTACTCAATACTTTGTTGATGCGCCTCTCCAAAGATGTTCAATCAGATTCAAGTCTGGGTTATGGCTCCGAGTGCCACCCACACTGTGTTAAATGTAACTCATTTTATGGTTTCACTATGTAATGCGCTTTGAGTCACTAGAGAAAAGCGCTATATACATGTACTTCACTTCACTGATTTTGTAACAAGAGGTTCCAAGAAAAATGTTTTTTGTTTTTTTGGTTATCAAAACTTAAATATCTGGTTGTCACCTTGACTTCATATGTCAAAACAATATTCTGTTTGTAAAAAAACAAAAACTATAATCAAATACAGTTGCCAATGCTAATTTTGTAACAAGGCTACTAGACGTTTATTATCATATATATATCACTATCACAAGTGGCCCTCTAAGGGCAGCCCTAATTGTGATGAGGCCCTCAATAAAAGCAGGTTTGACAACCCTGTCCTATGGTAAACTTTGTTTTGAAACCAGAACGTATTTTTAGTATGTCTATCATATGATTATTTTTTTAAATCAGATTAATCATATTTTGGAATTTGGATTCATCATGATTGTTTAAGAAAATACGTCAATATTTGTAAAAAAATTCATTTTTGGCAGAATGTCATCCACGAACATGTTTACAATATTTTACTTGGATGCATGTCATTTATTTGCACCATTTTGTGTGGGGAAAAAAATATTTTTGTAAGAAAAATTAAACAAGTGAAATTAGTCTCCTTACTCCTTGTGGCTTGTGCAGCCCTTTGAGACACTCATGATTTAGGGCTATATAAATAAACTGATAGATTACTCATTTTTGTGATGACATATGCATGTATTGACATATGCATTGATCTGATCACTAACCATATAACAGTTTGGATATAAGAGCTTGTACGATCATAATAAATTGCATGATTAATCTCAAGTTTTTCTGATTAATCATATAAGTTTACGTGTTAATTTTGACAGTCCTACTTTTTTGTTTTTTATACGGGGAGTAATGTTGTACTGTTTACAATTACACCGTGGTTATCTTTTTGTTACACTTGTTTGACTGTTGAGAGTGGGCCTTTAAATATTACCTGTACTGTTGGTAAAGGTTTTCAACAGGGAGAGCCTTGAAGTGAATGAATCATTTTTACATTTTTTGAGCTTGGCACAACTTTACGGTCAACATGCATCACCATAAAGCACAAATGTACGTGTTGTTCCTTCAAGGCTGCTGGAACTTCCGATTGAAAAGACACGCTGGAGAGCATATTGTACAAACAAACCAAGTGTTTTACTGAATGTGGTATGCAGCCCATATTATATATATATAAAAAGACCTTATTCAAACAGATTTTTTCATGGCTTTCAACAGCATGATCCTCAACACAATTCTTGGAATATATTTTCCTTGGTCTCACCAATTTGACTTGCTACTATTTTCACTTGTAGGCAATGGCCCGTGACGAGAAGAACTACTATCAAGACACACCCAAACAAATAAAGAGGAAAATTAACGAGTACAAGCGCTGCCACTCTGCGCACTATGACTCTTTCATCAGCTCGCTCGTCTCCCCTGAGCCGACGATCCAGTGAGGACATTACAGACTCCACAAGTGAGAGTACAAACATTTTTCGGAAGGCTAAATGGATAAGATCATTGCTAAACTTGTCAGGAGAGACTGTCAGCGTCTGCTGCAGGTGTTAGCTTGATGTGAAATCACATTTCCACATAAGGACTGAGAAATGTGTGTGTGGAGAACTATATTTTTTAATTTTATTACAGTTGACCCACTTTGCGTTGATTGTTGACAGCAAAACCTCCAGTAAAAAAATACATTAACCAATTAGAGGTCCATTAAAATTAAAGGAAAACACTTTCACCGGTCACCAATGGCAAAATATGTCTGCTTCCCAAAACACGAATGTTTATTATCATTATTTTTTTAACTCAAGTCAGTGTAGGCAGCATGGTGTCACAGGGGTTAGTGTGTGTGCCTCACTCCTCCTGGGTTCGATCCCTAGGCTCGGTGTATTTTTGTGTAAAGTCTGCATGTTCTCCCCGTGACTGCGTGGGTTCCCTCCGGGTACTCCGGCTTCCTCCCACTTCCAAACACCTGGGGATAGGTTGATTGGCAACACTAAATTGTCCCTAGTGTGTAAAAATGTGAGTGTGAATATTTTCTCGTGTCTCTGGTGGGACTTGTGTACCCTGCCATTTGCCCGACTGCAGCTGGGATAGGCTCTAGCAACCCTCTGCGATCCCGAAAGGGACAAGCGGTAGGAAATGGATGGATGGATAAGTCAGTGGCCTAGTAAGAAAAGTTAATCCAAAACTTTAGCCTGAAGGGGTCCTTCTAAATATCCTCACAATATACCGGTATTATGGTTCATACCGGTGTATTTTGGAAAAAATGTATATTTGAGAATGTACCGCCATACCGGTATCTTTTGATGTGCCTTTGTTGCGGCTCGTCAGGCACCATAGCTGAGTCGGGGTAGAAAAGGTCTAGCACGCGTCGAGTTGCTACTACGCACAGCTGTCGTACCTGCACCATATCTCGGGCGGCTGGCAAGGAGGAGCGAGGCAACGGCTACTCTTTATTGACCAGAGGTACACAAGCCAGGGAAAAGATTCAAAAGAGTAGCCGTCACAGCCGACAAACTGTTGCTGCTAACGCAGCTAAAGCTAGCAAAAATATCCATCCGTTCGTTATCTACTGCTTGTCCCTATCATGGGTGCTGGAACCTATCCCAGTTCAGTTGAAACCCTCAGACGTCACACGTTGCTTGGCAACACACCAGCTGCTGTCTTAAACATCTCAACTGCGTAAAAACTTATTTTAAAGGTTTTTTAATTTTTATTAAAGTAACTCATTAATTATAAATTACATTGATTAAATAGTATTTCCATTAGTAATGGAATGTATTTTTTGGTAACTAAAATTAATTATTTTTTTAAAGTAATTTTCAGAACACTGGTCATTACAGTAATGTGGTGTTGAGTATAAAGTAAACATTTCGCATGTTTTTTTAAAATACCATAATATACTGTTTATCGCCATTCGACTGAGATATTCCGGGATATCAGTTTAGGTCAATATCGCCCAGCGTAATATCCTCACTCATTTTTCCCTAATGACAAAACATTGCCAGCTTCCCATCAGTATTCTTTTCCACTTTATATTGGACAATTTTTTGAAACTACTTCATTTTACTTCATCTTGAAGTAAAATAATGTTTTTATTTGGAGTATTTACACTTTAAAGGCAAGTTTGTATACTTGGCCCCACTCCCTTTTTTTAAACATTGAAATACAACACACAGATGCAACTTTATCCAACATCGAAGTCAAGCAATTGTTTTTTTTTGTTTTGTTTGTTTTTTAATGAAAACTTTTTTTCTGCATGGTTTGATTTGGGAAATGGTATTGCTCGCCGGTGACAAATACTGAGGAAAATAAAGTGAAATGCATGATCACATTAGTTTAAGGCATATGTGGGATCATTTAGTAACAATATTTTTGTGTAGCGTTTGTCATTTTAACTGAATTTAAGGACCAGTGATTACTGTTCTAAAAACAAATCTTCGACCGACATGTATATTCTTTCAATACAGCCAACATTGTTTGAAAAAACAACCGAATGGTCTTTAGCACCTTAGAAAATAGACAAATATACTTTGGACAAGCGGTAGAAAATGGATGGATGGACTTTATTATAATATCTCAAGTCTATTGTGTGCTTTGATATGTCCAAATAAAATGTTTCCACAATAAATGTTCATATTGTGTAACAGAGCAGCTATGTCACACTTGTAATTCATAACAAACTTTTATCTTTTATTTGCACTAACCAATAGAGCCACCTGCTCTATGAAACCTGCTGCTTGTGGAACGTTGCCCAGTCAAACAAGAAGTATAGTATAGATGGTATGGATTGATTCTTGTGTTTGCACTGGTATGAACAATATCACAACGTGTGTACATACTGTGAATTCGTAATAAGAGGCTGAAAGGACAATGCATATATTTAATATTTTCCACACATTTAAAATGTTTTATAACATGCACAGATGCTACACCACTTTGCATTAACACATACTGTACAAAGACCAATGCAGGTCTTGTCATAAAAAGTGCGGCCATCAATACACTGCCAAAACATCTTTTAGAACTACAGCGTATCAAACAGAATAAAACATCACATTCATTACAAAAGACTGCTGCTTTAACTCGCTGCATGAACGAAGCTACTCATAGTCCAAAACAGCGGCAAAAGATGAGCCGTTTCTTTTTGCTTCCTCACTGTGGCCACAATAACATCAAAAAGGCCAAAGAATAATTTGACTTGTTTTGGTTATGCCGCATTTGAAACACCATTCATTTTTCGATGCTTGTTGAAGTTTTACATATGTTGTTGCCGTTAAACATGAGCTTGTTTTGAGTAACATTTAAACATCCAGAATTGTCCTACAAGTGTTAAAAATGAGTTAACCCCTGAATTATACAACTAAATGAATGTAAAAACTACTTGCATCTTGAATACACCAACATAATGGACAGTACAAATGTGCTCTTGTTTCATTTCATGCTAGTCATTAGCCAGTATGCTCTCAGCTATGTGTTTTTTACAGTTACGTAAAAAATAAAAGGGACACCATGGCGACTTGTGTAAACCAAATCCTGAACTTTTGTACAAACATCTATTTTTGTAACCAGACCACAAAAAAACCTGTTTACTACCATCTAAATACAAATTTTAACATTGTGAGAGCCCTCTGGACAGGAAATGATCCCCTTTATTTGTCTTTACACTCTTCTCATCCAATATGTAAAGGAAAAAGGGTAGTATTAAATAAGCTCTGCTTCTTCATACTCCTTTTCGAACATTTTTAATAGAGAAAATTGTATTGTTTTGTTGTATGCATGCATGTTTGAAATAAACAAACGCAACTCAATATGGTAAGGCTACCTGAGGCTTAGCCAATCAGTGACCACAATACTGAACAGCACACTCTGATTAGTTTGGTCTCATCTCATGGCCAATACGACTATAGTATTGATATTTTTTAGTTTAACCATTTTAATGCTTGAAAATGTTTAATTTAGGACCAAAAAAAGTGTAAAATATGCTTTAAAAATAGATATCACACATTATATAAAATATACAAAATAATATATTTTTAAAAAAACTGCTCTTTGCTAAAGCCGCAAAATTTGAAGGGCAATGGACGACTATGTTGGTAAAATCCACTTCTGTATGCCACCAATACTTAACAAATTGCTCTCTTCCAAGCTGGCAGTGGGTCTAATTTGCTGTTCTAAGGTTATCATCACGTTTCCTCTTTGCCATTTAAGTCAAACCCATCGCATCACAAAAAAATAAAACCGGCTAGCTGAGTTAATCTTGGATGCTAATTGAGCAGAACTCATGCATGATGCTGGTTTCACTTTAGAGATATATTTTCGCAGAAAAATATTTACAGTACAGCGCTGTAATGCCTTGCAAGGTAGATGTATGTCTGTTTCAGATTTTCAAGAACGTAAAAAGCTCACCAACTTGTTCTAAAGGTTTTCTAATGGTCATACAGCCCCTCCAAGCCTCCTCTATTTTTACCACTGTTTTCCAAAAAGAGTTGCTGTAGAAATCTTCTGAAACATGATCCAAACATTTCATTTGAAGCATTATAGACAAGACTTATCATAAAAAACAACTTGCTGTAAACCTGTCACAGACTTTTAAGTCACTCGTCATGGTGCATAATCTGCAGTCGACGTGCCAAAACAAGCCAGAATGATCACAAAGTGAAATAATTAAAATTAACTTAAAAAAAATGATGAGTTGCCGGGTTTAGCTCATCTTCGCTCATAAAAGCTGTTCATCCTTTGTCCCTGGTCTGCGAGTAGTCACAGGGATCAGATTATTTCAAGCAGAAGGTCCTGGAAGCTGTCCAGGCCTTGACAGGAGTTCTTCAGGGCTCCGTCTGATCCCAGCTGCATTGCCAAGATGTACAACTTTCTGTTCTCCACCACGGAGCCCAGAGACAAAGCTTTGTGAAGCTCGGACACATTCACGGCATTCGGTTTATCCTGGTAAGAGGGGTAAGAAATGCTGGTGTAGTAATTATAACATTGTCTAACAACCTCTTTTCTTTACCTGTTTGTTGCCCAGGATCACCACAGGAAGCTGGGGTTGACTTTTCAGGAGGTGGTGCAGCTCCGACTTGGCCAAGTGAAAGCGGCTCCGATCAGAGGAGTCCACTACATACACCAGAATGTGAGTCCTTATCAGATATTCCGACCAGTACTGCCGCAGTTCCTCGCCGCCGCCGACTTTTCACATCAACAAACATGACAAATGATAAAGTAATAGAATACAAATACTTCTATACAGAGATGCTGCAATATATTTAATAGTAGGTGAGGGGGGCCGTGAGAGGCAGTGGCACTTCTAATATTAACTACATTTTTTCTTGCTCGAACGATACACAAGCCTCCAGCTAGGTAGCAGCACAGCTTTAATTTACTGGCTGACCATAGCATGATTTCGGTAGATAATACATATAATATCTTTAAAGGGGAACCTTTAAAAAAAAAGCCTATCATTTGCAATCCCTATGTAGGACAACAACACATGCATTATATCCATTTATGCATTCTAACTAGTAAATAAACATGATCAAAAGTCTGCTTACAATGGAGCCTATTGGAGTCGGCCTGTCAAAGGGGAACTGCACTTTTTTTAATTCACAATCATGAAAGACATGACGACAAACTGATTTTTTTCTAAATTCGAAATATATAATAAAATAATAAAAAAAAAAAAAAGTACGCTTACCACAGAGCCAATGCGATCTTGACTATTAAGCCCATAAAATCTGATAACCATTCAAAAAGCGCCAACAATACTCCATAATAACCAAGTATTATTGATATTGTTACTATAGGTGCTAACGCAGACAAACTATAGCGGCGACGTGATCACTTCTGTGTGTCCCTGTGTTTACATCATCGAGTGGTCTGCTGCTTCCTCGCTTCCCTGTAAGTTTATTGTGGGTCATAAATCATGCCTCTGACCTGAAAAGTATGATGGCTGAGTATACAATCCGAAAAGTTGGGACCCTGACAGCCATTTAGGACCTGAAACTACCGAGAATGACACAAAAATCGATTTTTCCTTCGACATCACTGATTACTACTCATGCAAACATCATGAGAGTCAACAAACATAATAAAACATTACTTGCTGTACAATGTCCGCTGTCACTAGGATGCCTACTGCTAGGATGTTGATGTATTCCTGTTTAGATGAAGAATGACTCATAATTCTAAACGACGCGAAAAGTCGTTTGGTGGAACCAAACGACTTTTCGCATTTTTGTCGACATTTCCGGGTCTAAATTGGATGCCAAAGTTGACCAACTTGTCGGATTATGTCCTTATCCTTTTACTATCCAGGTGAGAGGCATTTAGTTCTCTGATCACGGTGCCACTACAAATAGTTTGTCTGCTTATAATAACAATATCACTAATACTTGGTAAATATTCAAGTCACCAAGTATTTTTGGGGGCAGGGGTTTTATGGTCTGAATTGAGTACCTTCCATTGGCACCATTGTAAGCTGACTGTTATTTACGAGTTAGAATGCATTGAAAAAAATATTTTCTCTAATAATAATTGTGAAAGATAGGCAGATTAAAAAAAAGTGCAGTTCTCTTTTAAGTAAAATTTGCTCTTATCTGGATCTAGTGCTAGTCAACAACTGGCAAATACAGATAAATAAATAAATATCAGATTGTCAATAGTGATTTAGTTTTGGTGGGGCAGCGTGAAAATGAAGTCTGTGCCAATAAGTCAATCGAAAATGAACTTCATTATTTAATAACACTTTAGCACCTTAGTTCAATAGCAGAATTAAAGTACCAGGAGAGTGAAAAAGAAAACAGTTGACTTTATATGGATGGATGCTCCGATGGATGGGGGTTGGTTCTTACTTTCTAAGAAGTTCAGCTGACAAGGGGGCGCACTGATGCTCATGAAATTGAAGCCTTTTGTGGGTCGGCAGCAGCTTCTCTTAACACCTCCGGGGGTCAAACGCTGGAGCATGCTGCTCTTCCCGGCTCCATCCAGGCCAAGGACTAAGACCTGACGCTTTCCTTGGTCCTCTTCCTCCTACGGGAAAACCACGGTTGAAATTTTTAGAGGACACACACGTTCTCTCTTAAGTTCCAGACCCTCATAACCGTACAGTTCAAACCTCTGAAAGGCCCTGAAATTGCTAAAGGGAGATTTTGTAACTCTTTCTGGCTCAGGAAACACCTGTTGCCCCTTTATTTATTTTTTATTATTTTGTGATTAACTTCGATATTAAGTAAAACATTGCTGTCACATTAAATAAGTGTGTTATGATGGTGATATATTGACTCGGAAACTGATAATTCTGTGATTTTTTTTTTTACGGAGAAAATGTTTAAGTCTGAACAAATTGGAGGTTGACGAGCGTTCCCGGAACAAATTGTGTTCAACCCCTAAGGCAAATTTGACTCCCAAGACTATAACAAGCTATTTTACTAAGTGTCACCAAGAATATTAAGCCAGAAGATTGTATGAGACATCCATATGGGAAAAGTGACTACAAAACCACCTTTCAAAGTCATATAAGGAAAAACCTTTGATTCTGTGGAGATTCATATTGTTTCAAAATGATATGGTTTACATTTCTGCCTTGTTTTTGCCTGGGCTGTAATCCCTGACTGCCCATTTCAGAGTAAACAGCACCAAATTAACCAGGTAGCTCTTTTTGTTTTTGCCATCTGCAGTCGCCGGGGGACGAACATCAAGCTGTGGCAGTGACTCAGAGATGCTGCACAGCTTGTGCCGCTCCTCCTTTATTTTTTTTCCCCACAGTCATTGTGGACTTTGCATAGTGAAAGATTCTTGCTTCACCCTCCCAGCTGTCTGCATCCTTATCTCAGATTTTAAAGCGGAACACAGAGATTGGAATTCCCGCAACAAGGACAAAAAATAGTTTGTAGAATGCTATTCCATCCATCCATTTTCCTACCGCTTGACCCTTTTGGGGGGTGCTGGAGCCTATCTCAGCTGCACATACTGAAATATTAATATGTATTATTAACACAGTTGTAAATTAATTCAAACAGAAGCAATATGTTTATGCAAGTCAAAAGTCAGCATGACAGGGCTGTTCCGATGGTTTTTTTTCACAGACCTACTGCAAAAACTAAAATCCTATTGACAGGAATGTTCTGCTGTTTTTAGGCACAAACAGCAAAAATACTGGTCAGAGATCCTCTGTATGACCAGACTGGATTTTTTGGGGTATTTTTCCTTACCATTCACAATCTTTGTGAGACAAGAACAGAAATGTTTTTTCTCTTTTTGTGCATTCTAATTGTAATATGCAATGTCATATGTGTGCAAAATCAGTCGTCAAAGATCTTCTATATGAATAAAGGGCTCTACTGTTTTAAAGAACCAACCGCCTAATATGCTATTCAAGGATCCTCTATCTGGCAAGAATGCTCTGCTTTTTTTAGGTAGGGCTATTCAACTAAAAGATATCATACCGGCCCCCCCGGGTAAGATTAAAAACTTGAGTGGCAAACATTTTTGCAGAAAACTCCCAAAACACAAGAGAGCTGTTGTTGTATAGAGGAACTTGGACCACTATAAACACTTTGGCTGATCCTTGCATCGACATTTTGCTAGAGTCTGAATTTGTGATTTATATAACTGAGGCATTCCTCAAGGCACCCCTTTAAGTCCTCTCCTTATTTAGCAGTTAAACGTTTTTCTGTAATGCAATTTATTTAACAAAGGTATAATTATAACTTAAGACCTTTTAAAATATCAGTGTATGAAAATAAGTTATGGAAAGGATTAAGCAAAAAGTAAAAGTACTGATATGATCCAGTTTAAGAAACTGTTCAAACTCCAAGTGTTTACAAAGTACAAGGAAGACAACTCTTAAACATACTTATTGAAAAATTATAATCTTATTCCTGTATTAAAAAAATACATAATTTTTTATGTATGAAACCCTTACTTATTATGTAATTAACATTTATTTACATATTTATGTATTCACTGTTGTGTTAAAGATTCAGTACAGCCCTTTGAGACAATAGTGATTTAGGGCTATATAAATGAACATTGATTGATTGATTGATTGATTGAATGTTAGAAATTGCTATGAAATGAAAAGGGGTAGGATTAAATAAGATCTGCTTCTTCCTACTCCTTTTCGGACATGCTGTCATGAGAAATTGGAAACGTGATGAAACATACTCTAATTGTATGCATCTTCAAACTATATCAACACCATAAAAACGGTGTTGCGCAAGCTTATTTGTCAGAAGCAGAAGGTTATCAATTTGTTCAATGTCTTTAATTATACTTTTAGTCTTCCTCTAGGTTCTATTTTAATCTATTTTTAAAATCACTTTTTCATAATTTCAGCTATTCAACTGGTGGCCAGCAACTTCAGTTCAAAAACTTTTAGGCATTCTTTAAAACACGAGTACTCTCACGGAGAGGATTTTTGACTAGCTTTTTCGCAGAAGGTCCTTGAACACGGCAAGTATGCAAATTAAGACTAATAGTAAAGGAAGATGTCCGGCCCCCCAGTCTTTAGCTTCCCTGATTTAGTGACATCCATCAAATTAGGCTTCAGAGATGCGAGTAAAAAATTTAGTACTTTTGTTGCAGTGTGTAACCATATACAGTGAGGCAAAAAAGTATTTAGTCAGCCACCGATTGTGCAAGTTCTCCCACTTTAAATGACAGAGGTCTGTAATTTTCATCATAGGTACACTTCAACTGTTAGAGACAGAATGTGAAAAAAAATCAAGGAATTCACATTGTAAGAATTTTAAAGAATTTATTTGTAAATTATGGTGGAAAATAAGTATTTGGTCACTTCAAACAAGGAAGATCTCTGGCTCTCACAGACCTGTAACTTGATTTTTTAAGAAGCTCTTCTGTCCTCCACTTGTTACCTGTATTAATGGGACCTGTTTAAACTCGTTGTCTGTATAAAAGACACCTGTCCACAGCCTCAGAATCCAAACTCCACTATAGCAAAGACCAAATAACTGTTAAAGGACACCAGGAAAAGAATTGTAGACCTGCACCAGACTGGGCAGAGTGAATCTACAATTGGCAAGCAGCTTGGTGTGAAAAAAAATCAACTGTGGGAGCAATTATCAGAAAATGGAAGACATACAAGACCACTGATAATCACCCTCAATCTGGGGCTCCACGCAAGATCTCATCCCGTGGGATCAAAATGATCTTGAGAACGGAGAGCAAAAATCCCAGAACTACACGGGGGGACCTGGTGAATGACCTGCAGAGAGCTGGGACCAAAATAACAAAGGTTACCATCAGTAGTAACACACTACGCCGACAGGTAATCAAATCCTGCAGTGCCAGACGTGTCCCCCTGCTTAAGCCAGTGCATGTCCAGGCCCGTCTGAAGTTTGCCATAGAGCACATAGATGATACAGCAGAGGATTGGGAGAATGTCATGTGGTCAGATGAAACCAAAATAGAACTTTTTGGTATAAACTCAACTCGTCGTGTTTGGAGGAAGAAGAATACTGAGTTGCATCCAAAGAACACCATACTTACTGTGAAGCATGGGGGTGGAAACATCATGCTTTGGGGCTGTTTTTCTGCTAAGGGGAGAGGACGACAGATCCGTGTTAAAGCAAAGAATGAATGGGGCCATGTATCGTGAGTTGTTGATGTATCGTGAGATTTTGTGCCAAAACCTTCCATCAGTGAGAGCTTTGAAGATGAAACGTGGCTGGGTCTTCCAGCATGACAATGATCCCAAACACACCGCCCGGGCAACGAAGGAGTGGCTCCGTAAGAAGCATTTGAAAGTCCTGGAGTGGCCTAGCCAGTCTCCAGACTTCAACCCCATAGAAAATCTGTGGAGGGAGTTGAAAGTCTGCTCTCGAGAAGATCTGCTTAGAGGAATGGGCTAAAATACCAGCTGCTGTGTGTGCAAACCTGGTAAAGACCTATAGTAATTGTTTGACCTCTGTTATTGCCAACAAAGGTTATATTACAAAGTATTGAGTTGATTTTTGTTATTGACCAAATACTTATTTTCCACCATAATTTACAAATATTTTTTTTTTAATTCCTACAATGTGAATTCCTGAATTTTTTTTCACATTCTGTCTCCTACAGTTGAAGTGTACCTATGATGAAAATTACAGACCTCTGTCATCATTTTAAGTGGGAAAACTTACACAATCAGTGGCTGACTAAATACTTTTTTGCCCCACTGTACAACTAATAATATATTTTCTGCAAGTGTAAGCATGTAGCATTATTTATTCATTTCTACTTTAAACAAGCCACGTGCTATCTCCATTTACGTAACAAAGTTTCCAACGATGAGCAAATGACGGAATTAAATTCCTTGCTCAAGGTGACAAATTACTTAATTTACTACACTTAAAACACATGGGAACATAACATTCAGAAGTAAACTGGGATCCTGTGTGTCTCTTAACAGCATCAGTTCCAGGGGTTTTTCTCAATTTACCTCGTGGCACCAGGATGTTTTTTTGCCAGGGGATTGAACTTCACACCTATTAAGTGTAACTAAATGCTAATAGCGTAAAAAAAACAGCTGTAACATTGATTAGTGTCACATAATAGGAATGTGATAATATGAAAATATAACAATTATTAAGACCAAAATTATAAGGGTATTGCTGAAAGCAAAGGAAAATGTTAGGAGTCCAAATTTATTTAACTTTCATGATTGTGGAAGTGTGAAAATGTTAACCATATAAGAAGCCAAAGAAAAAGTAAGTAAATGTGAGAAAGAGAACACTTTAACGATAACTAAACTAAACTATCAGCTCAGAGTGTCCGCCCTGAGACTGGGAGGTTGTGAGTTCAAACCCCAGCCGTGTCATACCAAAGATTACAAAAAAAAACCTGAGGCCTCTTGCCTCCCTGCATCAGCATCAAGGGTTGGAATTGGGGGTTACCGAGCGCAACGCACGCTACTGCTCACCTCCCCTCCCAGGGGGTGAACATGGGGATGGGTCAAATGCAGAGGACAAATTTCACCACACCTAGTGTGTGTGTGTGTGTGACAATCATTGGAACTTGAACTTTAAGCAGCTATGCACGACAGCAGTTCAAATTCAGATGCTTAAAGGCAGGGGTCTCAGACACGCGAGACGTTATTTTGCGGCCCCCACCTTAATTTGAAAGTTTAATGTTAGTGCGGCCCGCAAGTTTTTTATGAATGGTGCTTGACAGTGTTGTGTGGGGAGCTGAAGGAATCTACCAATCACATAGATCTACCGTCACTTGCGTGAAGCAAGTAGAAAACATTTTTTAAAATTGGGTCCAAAATGGCTCTTTCAACATTCTGGGTTGCCTACCCCTGCGTTAGTGGAAAAGCGGCAAGTGAGTGAAAACGACAGAGGCGTTGTCATGGAGACGAGGATTTTCTAACTTGCCTGGCTGACACCTGTCCGTCAGTAATAACAGTCCCCAATAACCTGGACCAATTCAAATCATTATTTGTTTTTGTTTTTTATTTAATTTGCATTGCCTCACATTTCTTAATCCTCATTTTGTTCATTTATATATTGATTTTATTTTGTGTTTAAAAACAAAATATAGACATTTAAACATATATTTTTTAAGAAATATTTTCTTGCGGCCCAGCCTCACCCAGACTCTGCATCCAGTGGCCCCCAGGTAAATTGAGTTTAAGACCCCTGCTTAAAGGTATTATATAACTCACCCAAAATCTACTGTCTTAGGTACTATTTGATATCATGGTAATCAGTCAGCTGCTTTTTTAACAACAGAAAAAGTGTATATGTTAAAGCCTGCTCTCTTGATTGAATCTGGGTAACAAGATTACAGACATGCAAATAGATTCCATGGAGAGATAGATCATCACATGTACCTGTTGGGACAACAATATCTTAATTGTTATCCTATGCAAATCGGTGTCAGCATCATTAATGACTCACATGAAATCTGCAGTGCCATCAATTTACCCATTCCGATATTTTCACTATCAATTTTGTTCATGCACGAAACACCAAACATACTGAAGAGAAACCAAAACCTCACTTCCTGGATCGTGCAGTACTCTGCATTCGGTAACCATAATCGCCTCCTGTAGAAGTAGTTGAGGGCGATGAAGAGCGCCGAGCCAAGGGCAGCCACGGCGGCGGACAGAGCCACCGAAATGTGCCGCAGGAGCACCATGTGTGTGGGAGCTGCTTCTTCCCGGACGAGTGCGGATGGCGCCGACTTCCACTGCTGGTTCTCTACTTCCCTTCTGACCATGTGACTTGTGCTCTCTGCTTGTTTTGCTTCCTAGAGGGGCAGGATGAACATGTTGCGTTCGAGGGCTTCCGGTAAATTGTAGCTTCCTAATTGTGTGTGTAAAAGGTGCGTTGAAACGAGGAGATGAGCGCAACTAAAAAAAACAAGGCCATAATTGCATTGATTGTAAATCACAAGGGATTCAATGAATTATGCATGGACGAAAATTAGGCACTCTACGTTGACTGTTGATAAAATACGACTAAATGAACGTACCACCACGTTTGGGTTGTCTCAGTTACCACCTAGATTTGTAGTGCCTTCACATTTGAATTCAACATATGAAAACCACTTGTTGTTTTTGGTTCACTGCAATAATTTGCTCATTTTCTTTTAATCATTTACAACGGCCACCATTCAAAGTTTTGTTGAGGGAGTAATACATGAAGATTTAAAGGCAAAATGACAACGAAGGTAGCAATTTTTGGCTTTCATAAATTGATTTTAATAGATTAAATGCGCAATTCGAATGATTACGTAACTTTTATGTTACCTGTGTTCTTGTCCTAGTTATGAGAATCTCAGTTGTACAACCACCCACTAGAGGGTGCAATTGATTGTGAATTTCTATCGAGGCGTACAGATATTGTGAGTGTGAATGTCTGTCTAGCTATGTTAGCGACTTGTCCAGGGTGTACAACACCTTCCGCCTGATTGTAGCTGAGATAGGATAAACACATCCATCCATTTATCCATTTCTACTGCTTGTCCACTTCGGGGTAGTGGGGGATGCTGGTGCCTATCTCAGCTGCATTCGGGGACAATGCAATTAAAAATATGTTCGTGTTTCTTGGGTTGGTTTTATTTAGTGCAGGGGTCACCAACGTGGTGCCCGTAAGGACCAGATGAGTAGCCCGCTGGCCTGTTCTAAAAATAGCTGAAATAGCAGCACTTTCCAGTGAGCTGCCTCTATTTTTTAATTTTATTTATTTACTAGCAAGCTGGTCCCGCTTTGCTCGACATTTTTAATTCTAAGAGAGACAAAACTCAAATAGAATTTGAAAATCCAAGAACATATTTTAAAGACTTGGTCTTCACTTGTTTAAATAAATTCATTTATTTTTTTACTTTGCTTCTTACAACTTTCAGAAAGACTATTTTAGAGAAAAAATACAACCTTAAAAATGATTTTAGGATTTTTAAACACAAATACCTTTTTACCTTTTGAATTCCTTCCTCTTCTTTCCTGACAATTTAAATCAATGTTCAAGTATTTTTACTTATTTATTGTAAAGAATAATAAATACATTTTAATTTAATTCTTCATTTTAGCTTCTGTTTTTTCGACAAAGAATATTTGTGAAATATTTTTTCAAACTTATGATTACAATTCAAGACAATTATTCTGGCAAATCTAGAAAATCTGTAGAATCAAGTTTAAATCTTATTTCAAAGTCTTTTGAATTTCTTAAAAAAAAGTTGTTCTGGAAAATCTACAAGAAAAAATGATTTGTCTTTGTTATATAGCTTGGTCCAATTTGTTATATATTCTAACAAAGTGCAGATTGGATTTTAACCTATTTAAACATGGCATCAAAATTCTAAAATTAATCTTAATCAGGAAAAATTACTAATGATGTTCCATAAATTCTTTTTTTTTTTTTCAAAAAGATTCGAATTAGGTAGTTTTTCTATTCATTATTTTTCGCTTGAATTTTGAATTTTAAAGAGTCGAAATTGAAAATAAACTATTTTTCAAAATTTTATTTTCATTTTTTTCGTGTTTTCTCCTCTTTTAAACCGTTCAATTGTTTTTTTCATCATTTATTCTCTACAAAAAACCTTCTGTAAAAAAAAAAAAGTACGATGGAATGACAGACAGAAATACCCATTTTTTATAGATATAGATTTTTTTATTAAAGGTAAATTGGGCAAATTGGCTATTTCTGGTAATTTATTTAAGTGTGTATCAAACTGGTAGCCCTTCGCATTAATCAGTACCCAAGAAGTAGCTTTTGGTTTCAAAAAGGTTGGTGACCCCTGGTTTAGTGTTTACTAAGCACGCAAACATGTGATGTGGCCAACTTAATGTTCAGTCAAAAATAATTCGCATAAGTAATAACGTTTAATTCATAAAACATTTAAAAATGTCATACTAAGTAAATATTTTTTAGACCATACAATACATGGGTGTCAAACTCTGGCCCGTGGGCCAAACCTGGCCTGCCGTTTAATTTAATTTGGCCTTAGAGGCAATATCAAATCAACATTAGAGCTGGCCCGCCGGTAACACCACGTTCACCGCTAATACTCATACTTGCCAACCCTCCCACTTTTCCCGGGAGACTCCCGAAGTTTAGTGCCCATCCCGAAAATCTCCCTGGGCAACCATTCTCCCGATTTCCACCCGGACAACAATATTGGGAGCGTGCCTTAAAGGCACTGCCTTTAGCATTCTCTACAACATGTCGTCACGTTCTCTTTTCCTCCATATAAACAGCGTGCTGGCCACGTCACATAATATATGGAGCTTTCACACACACATACTTGGTCAACAGCCATACAGGTCACACTGAGGGTGGCCGTATAAACAACTTTAACATTGTTACAAATATGCGCCACACTGTGAACCCACACCAAAAAAAGAATGACAAAACACATTTTGGGAGAACACCCGCACCGTAACACATAATAAACACAACAGAACAAATACACAGAACCCCTTGCAGCACTAACTCTTCCGGAACGCTACAATATACACCCCCACTACCACCAAACCCCGCCCACCTCTTTTTTATTTTATTTTCGAATTTATTAGCCTGTGGAAAAAGTTAATGTTAATATTTACCTCAGAAGGCTGCAAATAGAAAAGAGGCATTATTTTTTTTTAATAAATTTTATTTAATATACCACTGATGTTTTTTGAAAGTTGATTTTGCACTATTACGTTATATAAGCTCTGCCTGTTCCCCGGGAGGAAGCCCGAGTACCCAGAGGGAACCCACGCAGTCACGGAGAGAACATGCAACTCCACACAGAAAGATCCCGAGCCCGGGATTGAACCAGGATTACTCAGGACCTTCGTATTGTGAGGCAGATGCACTAACCCCTGTCACACTGTGCTGCCCTATTTAAGCCTTGCTTGTTCAATATTCATTGCAAATCTTGTTTGGGTCCCTATTAAAAGGTTAATTTTTTAAACCTTAGCCCGCAGCTTTGTTCAGTTTTAAATTTTGGCCCACTTTGTATTTGAGTTTGACACCCCTGATACAATATTTCGAGAGCGAGATATTATTCTGAAAGCGCATACCGGAAGCCGCAGTAAGCAACTTCCGCTTGTCTTGACACACACAGCTTGTGACTTGAGTGAAGTGAAGTCCCCGGGAACTGAAGTGAAAGGTGGAGACTTTACTACAGGCTGCCGCATCCCTACGTGTCGTCGGCGTGAAATAGGTCATATTCCCCCTTTTTTATTGTTTATAGCGGTGGTATCGCCGCGGCTTTTTGTCCCGCTGGACTTGTTCGGTCAACGTCCCACACCACGGTCGGCTGCTCTCTTCTTGGCAAGCTGGCTAGTATCGGTTCCTGCTTGCTAAAAAACATGGTGGCCTTTGGGCAAGAAGAAAACAAGGCGGTTTGGGTATATTGAGTGTGTGTTTTTTTAAAGAAAAAATATTTGCTCCAAAAAAATAACTGTTATTTTGAGAAGTGGCGGGGGGTGCCATTTTATGCGGTAATTTGCTTCCAAAGTTGCCGTCAAGACTCCTTTTAAGATTCCAATACAATACAGCTTTTAAAAACAAAATAACTGCTCAAGTCCTGCCTTATGGAACCATTTTACCCCCATCATCACATTTAGCATATCCCCCCCCCCCCCCCCCCCCCCCATTCTCTCTGGATTATTATGATGGATGCACCAGCTCGGGAATATTGGAAATAGTTTTTGTCGTTGATGCTGACCGTGATGACGACAGTGATGACAGAGAAAAGCAATGGCTCCCCTTCGTTAAGATTTTGAGTAGCGGGGCGATAATTACATGGAGACTAGCCTGACATGCCGAGGAAGGAGTTGCCACTACCTGAAGGTTGGGAGGAATCCAGAGACTTTGATGGTAAAGTCTACTACATTGACCACATCAACCAGAGCACCAGCTGGATCGACCCCAGAGACAGGTAGGATGAATGACCTTTCACCCTTTTTACAGTTTTTAATTTCATACATGTGAGTACCATGGGAAGGGGTGCATCATTGATGGTGCATCCAGCATAAAGTTGTTTGAATTGCTCAAACTTTTTACCAAGAACGCTTTAAGACCTACTGAAATGAGATTTTCTTATTTAAACGGGGATAGCAGGTCCATTGTATGTGTCATACTTGATCATTTCGCGATATTGCCATATTTTTCTGAAAGGATTTAGTAGGGAACGTCGACAATAAAGTTCGCAACTTTTGGTGCTGATAAAAAAGCCTTGCCTTTACCGGAAGTCGCAGACGATGACGTTACAAGGGTGAGGGCTCTCACGTCCTCACATTGTTTTTACTGGTAGCCTCCAGCACAGTGGTTCTTAACCAGGGTTCTATCGAACCCTAGGGGTTCGGTGAGTCGGCCTCAGGGGTTCGGTGGAGCCTCCACTCAAGCCACACCCAACTCATCGTGTACATAAAAACTTCTCCCTATTGGCATATTAGGGATATGGCAACAGCAGAACCTAAACTGATTTGCAGGTGTGTAATTTGTTACGAGTTCATGCACTGTGTTGGTTTTGTTCTTTGAACAAGGTGATGTTCATGCACGGTTGTGCACCAGTAAAAGATCAAATAACTTTGTCTTGAATTTGCAATTTATTTTATTTTTCACTCAAGAAGGGTTCGGTGGATGCGCATATGAAACTGGTTGGGTTCAGTACCTCCAACAAGGTTAAGAACCACTGCTCCAGCAGCAAGAGCTATCCCCATTAATTTGAGCGAGGATGAAAGATTCGTGGATGATGATATTGATAGCGAAGGACTACAAAAAAAGAAGAAAAAAAGGCGATTGCATTGGGACGGTTTCAGGTGTTTTTAGACACATTTACTAGGATAATTTGGGGAAATCCCTTATCTTTCTATTGTGTTGCTAATGTTTTAGTGAGATTAAATAGTACCTGATAGTCGGAGGGGTATGTCCACGGGTGTCTTGAGGCCAGTGTCTGAGGGAAGTCACGGCAGATACAAGGACGGCGCAAACTCCACAGATCTCCGTTAAGAGGCGACTTTTTAACACAATTTTCTCACCGAAACCTGCCGGTTGACAAGTGGTCGGGAATGTTCGCTTGACCGCTCTGATCCATAGTAAAGCTTCACCTACGGGAATTTTGAACAAGGAATCACCGTGTGTTTGTGTGGCTAAAGGCTAAAGCTTCCCAACCCCATCTTTCTACTTTGACTTCTACATTATTAATTGAACAAATTGCAAAAGATTCAGCAACACAGATGTCAAGAATACTATGTAATTGCGCGATGAAAAGAGACGACTTTTAGCTGTAAGTGGTGCTGCGCTAATATTTCCTCACAGTCCGTGACGTTGCGCGTCATCATTTCGCGACGTTTTCAACAAGAAACTCAGCGGGAAATTTAAAATTGCAATTTAGTAAACTAAACCGGCCGTATTGGCATGTGTTGCAATGTTTATATTCCATCATTGATATATAAACTATCAGACTGCGTGGTCGGTAGTAGTGGGTTTCAGTAAGCCTTTAAAAACAAAAACAATCTTGTATGCGTTAATATTCATTATTAAACAGATTAAAATCCGTTACATGCATTTACAGAAAGTAAATGTTATGGTATAGATCGGGGGTGGCCAAACATTTTACCTCCAAGGGGCCAAAGTGAACATATGCCGATGATCCGCGCGTCAAACTGTGTTTATTACCATGCCACAGCCCGACCAGTAAGGAATTTAGCCTCATGAAGTAATAACTAAGTTTTTTTTGCCTAATTCCGTTAACATGCAACTCTGCATTTTTTATGTACATTCAACAGATTTTTTCCATTTCCAGGTGTTGTACGGCAACTAATTGCCGTTGTATATTACATCTGATCACTTTACCCACACAGATAAGACATATGGAAGATGCAACATTTTGAAGTGTTTAGGATTTAATTATAGGACGCGGGTGAAGTATGGCAACCAAGATTATCTTGGCTGGGATGTATGGGATCTGAGCCGAGAATGTCGTTGTGGCTTGTGCAGCCGTTTTAGACACTTGTGATTAGGGTTGCAAAATTCCGGTAATATTCAAAGTTGGAAACTTTCCATGGAAATTAATGGGAATAAACATTGAATGCAACATGCTTGATCTTGCAGCACGATTATTAGCTAAAACAACCTGATTTAATGCAAATTCAGTAGAATTTCAACCCTTCAATGTGCATTCCTCCATCACATGTGCAGTGCATTCTTCCATCACATGCGCAGATAATTCCCAGCATGCTACACACTACAGCAGGGCTATTGAGGCCACACTAATATTTGAGATCAACTGGTCCAAAAGGGGGTCTATTTAAACGCCATTGTGTATAAATTAGTTTTAAGATGGGACTTAAATGCTTCTAATGAGGCAGGATTTCTAAATGTTACCGGTAGTGCATTCCAGAGTAACAGAGCCCAAATAGAAAACGCTCTATAGCCCACAGACTTTTTTTGGTCTCTGGGAATCACTTATAAGCTATAGTTTTCAGAACATATATTTCTGGCCGGGACATATGGAACAATCCAATAACAGAGATAAGATGGAGCTAGACCGTTTAGTATTTCATAAGTAAGTAATAAAACCTTAACGTTGCATCTTAAGTGCACAGGAAGCCAGTGCAGGTGAACCAGTATAGGCGTAACATGATCAAACGTTCTACCATTCTTGTTTTGATGACTGATGGCAAGGACGCCACAGATGGGCAGACAGACTTAAGTAACGTTTAGCATTCTTATCGTTAAAAGTGTTAAACTTCATATAAATTCTGCCATTATTAAATGAAGTGTTTTGTTTTTCTTGTATCAATAATATAAATTGATTGACTTTTAAAACAATGTTAAAACGATAGATAGCTTTCGGAAGGCCAACTCGCAGAGGACAGATTAATGTCGTTGAATCTTAGGAATATAAATCAATAGATCAATGGAGTGGATGAATCGAGCTGTAGGTTCCCCACCCAAGAGATACATTTTTTCTCCGTATTTTAGGTTGTAGCACATCTAATAATGGCAAAAATATGTGGTTGCTAGTACCAACCTGTGGTCAGTCCCTCTCTGCCTTGATCAATTTGCAATACCACACCTTTGCATAGGGCATTCAATGTTCGTAAAACACTGTGCAAAAATGTGTTAATTAAGTCATGAGCAGTTGCATGGAGCTTGACATATATCTGATGACTAATGTGAACAATAGATCGACCGATATGTTTTCTCAGGGCCAATATCAATTACCAGTAGTCAAAGAGGCCAATATTCATTTGCAGTTAAAGTTATTTAAACATGAATAGTCTACGTCAGTAAACAGCTGTACAAGGGTCTAAGTTGTTTTTTTAAACATTATTTTTGGGGAAACATCAGACCAGTAGTGACATACTGTTTATTGCTGTGGTAATTAGAGTAGAGCCACAAACACCTGTGTGTCTAATTCGTGGGTCAGAGGAGCATCCATCCATCCATCCATCCATTTATACCGCTTGTCCCTTTCGGAGTTGCGGGGGTGCTGGAGCCTATCTCAGCTGCTTTCGGACAGAAGGAGGGTCACAACCTGGACAAGTCGCCCCCTCATCGCAGGGCCAACACAGAGAGACAGACAACACTCACACTCACATTCACACACTAGGGCCAATTTAGTGTTGCCAATCAACCTATCCCCAAGTGCATGTTTTTGGAGGTGGGAGGAAGCGGGAGTACCCAGAGGGAACCCACGCAGTCACGGGGAGAGCATGCAAACTCTACACAGAAAGATCCCGAGCCCGGGATTGAACTTAGGACTACTCAGCACCTTCGTATTGTGAGGCACATGCACTAACCCCTGTTCCACTGTGCCGCCTCAGAGAAGCATCAACATTATAATTTCAAAATATGGGAAATCTCATGGGAAAGTTGGTAAAAATATGGGATTTCTCTACATCGCAAACCCTTGCCATCTGCTCAGTTTTATAGCAGTTTATAAATATAATACATTGTAAGGTTTCCTCGATAGAAACCCTGAAATATTTAGAACATATCAATAAAATCAATTATAGGTTCCTTCACATAGGCAAGGCAAGTTTATTCATAGAGTACAATTTACACACAAGGCAAGTCAAAGCGCTCTACAGAAAATCACAAGATTGCAAAACCAAAAGTTGATAAGATAAGGAAATGCTCAACCCGTTGATTATGTTACAGTAGGGCTGGGCGATACATCGATATACTCGATATACTCGCTATATCGCGGGTTTGTTTCTGTGCGATATATTAAATGACTATACTGTTATATTCGAGAGTACATTCTCACGCAGTTGCTTTTAACTGTTGGCATTACACTGCATGCGTTTCCCACTTTTTCTTGTCTCTCCTTCTCACAGAGACTTAAAACAAGCGCACCTTCTTACATACGTCACGTGTGCAACATCACACGCTCCCGTGGAGCAGACAGGTAGCGACATGGTAACGTTTGCTGTAAAGCTAATGGTGTGGTGCGGGTGGTAATATGAGAGAGAAAGTGCAAATCTGGTAACAAATGAAGGAAGAATTAATTCCCAAGAAAAACAGCAATACCACACCTTTGCATAGTGCAAAGGTGTGGCGGTGGTTTGGCTTCAAGCGGGAAAGTGTTGAATAATTATGTGGCAAAAGCGTTGCTACAAAAAGTAGCACCTCTGCTAATGTAGCATCATTTGAAAGGTCACCCGCTAGAGCAGGGGTCGGCAACATTTACCACTCAAAGAGCCATTTTGACCCGTTTCACATAAAAAGAAAACAATGGGAGCCATAAAACTCTTTTGAAATTTGAAATGAAATACCACTGCATACAGTTTTTTTTTCGCTTTGTGTTATGTATGTATAGCCGTATAGTAAGACATGCGGCCCGCACCTTGAAATGAAAATTTAATGTTAGTGCAGCCCGCGAGTTTTATATTGACAGCGTCACCCGAATTTCAGAGAAAATAATATCTCTTATATTTGCTGATTTACACCCAAACAACAAAAACAAGGTCGGGATATGAAGGCACAGCCTTTAGCGCCCTCTACAACCTGAATAAACAGCTTGCCAGCCCAGTCACATGTTGTATGTGGCTTCAGCAGACGCACTTAAGTGACTGCAAGGCATACTTGTTCAACAGCCATACAGGTCACACTGTAGGTGCCCGTTTAAACAACTTTAACCCTCTTACTAATATGCGCCACACTGTGAACCCACACCAAACAAGAATGACAAACACATTTCGAGAGCACATCCGCACCGTAACCCAACATAAACACAACAGAACAAATACCCAGAATCCAATCCAATGCATCCCTAACTCTTCTGGGCTACATTATACACCCCCGCTACCACCAAACCCCCCCCGTGCGTCGGTTGAGGTGGGCGGGGTTTGGTGGTAGCGGGGGTGTATAATGTAGCCCGGAAGAGTTAGGGATGCATTGGATTCTGGGTATTTGTACTGTTGTGTTTATGGTGTGTTACAGTGAGGATGTTCTCCCAAAATGTGTTTGTGGTTCTTGTTTGGTGTGGGTTCACAGTATGGCGCGTATTAGTAAGAGTGTTAAAGTTGTTTATATCACAACCCTCAGTGTAACCTGTATGGCTGTTGCAAAAGTATGCCTTGCTGTCACTTTCGTGCATTAACAGAGGCCGCATATTACATGTGATAGGCCTGCATGCCATAGCATAGTGTAAAAGCGGGCGCGACCACATGTGTTGGAGAACGTTAAAGGCACTACCGTCACGGCACAACCTCAATATTGTTGTCCGGGTGAAAATCGGAGAATGTTACTGAAACCTGGAAACCTTTCTGAAAAATCGGGTGGGGGTCTGCAAGTATGCAGCTGAGCCACATCAGAGTCATCAAAGAGCCTCATGCGGCTCCGAAGCCAAGGATTGCAGACCCCTGCACTAGAGAATAAGGTGTGCTTGAAACTCCGCATGTCAACATCTCCTTTCGGTGCCACACCAACAAAATGCCGAAGCAACTATTTCCAGATCAACACTGTTTGAAAAAAATAGTCAACAACAGAAGGAGATAACGTCCGCAGTAACGTACCACATAGCGAAGGACATATACTATATGATTTCCTAGTATGCAGCTAATTTTTATTTGACAGTTATTTAAATACCTTGTGTGACATCATGTACAAAACTGCACTTTATTTGTTCTAAACTATTGTAGTGGTGTTCTGTACAAAAAGTACAGTTTAATTTAGTGTGGTGTTGATATGTCATCTTAGTGACATCATTCGCAAAAGTGCACTCGTAGCTTGTTTTAAAATGTCTTTGACAATCTTGCAGTTTCTGTTTTGGAAATGACATAAATGTTTGTGCCACTGCCTAATAACTGTTTAATAAATACAGTTTTGGTATATTGACTGAGTTGTGATTTCCCTCTTTGCATGAAAGTTTAAAATAAGCATATATTAATGAAGTATGAACAAAAATGTTTTAATGTAGACACATAG